>NW_020270605.1:237702-284899 GCF_002803265.2 Melanaphis sacchari
CAGTTACGTATTGCTATTAAAATTAATCATTAAAATTTAATTATTCTGGTGACTGGTAACATTTTTATACTCTAAACTATATCTAAAACTCTAAACGAATAATTTTATAGTTTGTATTATTTTATTTTTCTTGTATAATTGATGTATTTTTCATCATTTTCTACTTTTATTATTTAACTTTTCAAACTATTATACGCATCACTTTAATATTTTTAATATTCCAAATCACAAAATACAATAACAGTGACCTTTTCAGGGATAAAATCTATTCGGCTGCTCAAACGTCTCCCCCAACAACGATCACGTCAATCGCAAACGGCCTGGTTGTGTTCGACAAAAATTCTAAATCTTAAATCGACAACGTGGTGCGAGGCCAACAGACGTTTTCGACTTAAATACTAAAATGTATATTTTTAGCCCGAACCTGACAACGAAATGTTTCGGCGAGAACATATAATAATTTATGGTTTTATTTTTCTTTCAAATTGTTCGTAGTTATTACTTTACTTTCAACCCATGATTAAAACAACCAAACATCGCTTTCGACCACGCCTATTATTTGAACAGTATCTGAGACTGCACTGCAGGAGTACGAATTCACGCGAAACGCATAACCCTGTTTGCAACAACCAAGACGTATCGTGCAACAGTTCCTGGCCTATTGAGGGAGGGGGCTCTTTACCCGCCCCGAAACCATTAAATACATTGCACCTTTACGTCATGTGACAAGACGCATTTTTAAGAATATTTTCTTATCCACGCCGATAAACACACGACGACGAGGACAAATAATAGGATTCCATTATAAAAGGAAATAGATGCTACTGCGCTCATACCAGACGGCGCGCACCCACTTGCACGCACACCTCGCGGCCAGTGTGAGTATTACGCATGATATCGCAGCGGCGGCGGCGGCGCGTCCTCGTCCACCGCCCCGCGCGGTTGGCCCGACATCTGCGCGCTCGAGTGCGTGGGGGAGGCACGTGATATATTATTAGTAAAACGGCGCGTGCTGTTCGCCGTGTCACAATAGTGAATAATATAAAATATTAACACACAACATCACACCCAGCGTGCGGCGCAAATTTACGGTATGCACAATACGGGGACGTAACGCCGCCGGCCTCGGTGCGGGCGCCGCCGGTATTGTTCCTCGCGGCGGCGGCGGCGTGGGCAGATGTTCTGGGTAATGACGGCGACGGCGCGCACCGACCGGCGGAGACACGACACAACCGTCCCGCCGCGCTCCACCGCCACCCGCCGCCTCGAACAAACGTCGCGCGCGTCACACCCAGCTATTACGTACACAACACCGTAGCGCGGCAGCAGTCACCGGCGGCGCGCGCGCGCTCGATCCAGCGCGCGGTTGAGGTGCGCCGGGACGGTGACGAGAGAGCGGTCGCACGCGCGCAGGATTGAATTATTCGCTTGCACGCACGCATTCACGAAAGGCGCCGGTCGAGCGCGACGCGTCACCGCATCACCGTGGCGCGGGCGGTGGTGGTGGTGCAGCGACTACGTAGCCGCCACCGCCGCCGCCGCCGCCGGCGTGAACGTTCTCCGTTTGCCTTGCCGCCCCGCGCGGTCGGTGCGCATTATGCACGTCGTTACGTGACGTATACAGGGTGATCGGAATGGCGCGTACGGGCACCCCAGACTGCTCTTTGTCGGGCGACCGCCGTGCAGTTTAAAAAACGGTACGACCGATTTTTTAGCTCGACTCTGACGAGGACAAAAAAATCAAAAAAATCAACCACTACGTCCCGCAGAAATAATCGCACATTGGCTATCGCTGCAGTCGTATACGTATACTATACGCTAGGTGAAGGGTCCTGGGTCACTCGTTTTTTACGGGCGTTCGTACATATTATACACCGTCGTCGCACCGCGCGATGACATGACTGCAAGTCTTCCGCGTTCGCCTTTACCGCGTTATAGATTATAACCTTTGTTGTTGCACGCAAAACCGTTGTTCGTGAATTATTATTATTATTATTATTATTATTGGTTCCATTACAAGACGTCACAGTGAAAGCGCCATTCTGCACGGGGTTTCTTTTTCGCACATACTTGTATAAAGTACATCTACGATGCGAGCAAACGGTGACGCGCGCCAGAGTAGGCTTTTTCGAATCTCGATATACCGAAATGGGCGTGTAGACATTAGGGGTACCGGGCAATGGATTTTGTGTGATAAAAAGTTTTTAATAATCATGTGCATACTATTTATAGTGAAAAAAAAACGACAAAAAATTACTGCATATAAATGTGTACGCATATCGTTATATGTGTGTGTGTGTGTGTGTGTGGAAATATAACTACGGGACCGGCATCCACTAAAAATATTTACTTACAAAGAAAATCTGTTAGAAATGGACGATTATTGGTCAAATTAATGATTGTAGACATTGCCGAAAAAACCGGCTGGAAATAGTTCTGCTCCGAGCCCACCTCAACAATACCAACTCCGCGTCCATTGCAAGTGCAACTATACTTGATGGACTTATACATTTTTTAAATTATGACTCTTAATCGTATACTTACAACGCATTTTGAGATTTTAAGGTTTTATATATATATTCAATTCACAACTTTAATTATTTTCGACCATTTTTATAAGTAATAAACGTATAATACAAGTACGCTCATAATATTACAACGTTGATTGTTTAAAAATTTTAAATCATTGCTGATCCTCTGAAAATTCATGATATGAATAATAGTAATTAATATTTTATATATAAAAAAATATAAATATTGCTCATCGTCTTTATGAAACCAAAATTTGAACGAAGTCGATATTAGTGCAATAGTGCTTTTACGATTTCACAATCTAAAACCATTTTATTTATATTAATCAAAAAAAGTATGTTTAATCCTTTTGAAATAGAAGCATATTAAGCATAGGTGTTGGGGGTAGCCCTCTAAATTAAAAACTTAATTTACGGGTATAAAACCATGCATTAATGTTTTTCCTCATTTCGCATGAGTACTTTATTTTATTATTTTTACCAAGGAATTGCTGCGACACTTGGACCCTAGCATTTGCATTTACAAGTCACTGATTACATTATAAGGGTTACGAATCATATTGAAAAAATGGTGTAAACATTATAATTAACAACTACACAGTCGTTTGATTTTTTACGTGCGACCTTACCTACATAGTAACGAATACAATTTTTTTTTTTTTAAACGTCGACTTCAAATCATAGTATGTAAACCGTACATTATTACTGACAAAGCCTAAGCCCAAAGGCTGAAAGGGTATTTCGTATATTGAAATACACCACTTGGTCGTAATTATGTAAAGAATTCGTTTAATGTAATATGTATATATATATATATATAATATATATTATTAAGACGCTTTAGATGTCTACACAAAATGTGTTGTCCCGTGCGGTTTCATCATGAGTTCCGTTCGATATTTGATATTATTCGTACGAAGATTGCAATAACTACAGAGGAGAAGGTTCTTTGAAACAAAAAAAATCTTGACTATCTTCGCTCTTACGTAATTTCGAAGGTGCCTATATTATGAGTCATAATTTATGACACATCACCGATCATAATATGATAGTATATTATTATACTTTTGTTTAGTTAAAAATCGTATTGAATAACGATGTTAAAACACCTACGGCGCGGGCAGTTCGGATTTTTGTATGCGACCGGATAGTATAGGTATAACGAATAGATACAATTTTTTCGGAAAAATTTGACTTCCAACGCACACGTTTATTACGTACGCAGATCGTGCGTTATTATTTTCGCCTATCTCACACGGTGTTATTTATTACCGCTGTTATTATTGCGCTGTGACACGCGAAATTCCGATCACCCTGTGCACAACACCCATGTACAATATACATATACATATCATGTGCACGGATATTGTACCGTACTTCGTCGAGTGCGCACGCCTGCACAATGACGGCGGTGTATATAATAATATGTATTATGCGTGCGCAAACCACCTGCCGCCTTCGCTACCGCCGTACACCCCGAAAAGGTTCGCGAGCCGACGCCGTCACCGCCGCCGATTTATGGCAATAATAATAATATGCATCTGCACCGACGGCGGCGGCCAAACACCGCGAAACTACATTATTATTATTATTATTATTATTATTGTACTGTACTGGAAATATTATATAATAATAATAACATTACGATTACCTGCAGCCACACGGTGATCGCGGGTCTCGTTAAACACACTTTTGATCGAAAAACAATAACGCCGAAATCGACGACAAACGACGCAATAAAACCCAATACACTATACTGTTATTGATCAAACACACTTATGAGTTTTTATGGAGAACGAAAAACCACTGGTATTGATCACCCCCCCTCCCTCGTGGACTTTTATAACATGTACAATATATATACATATAATATTAGGTATATTAGGTCGCGGATATATAAATTCAAATTTTACCTTTTTGAATTTCCCGAAATATTGCTTCCCGAGCACAAACTTTAAAATAAAACTTTTGAACTTTGAGTACGTTTTATGTACATATTTTAAGGATGGATACAATTGGATTAACTTATTTAATTAAATTATTTACCGTTAACTACGTATAGGTTAGGTTACAAAAGTAACAAAAAAATTAAATATATAATATACTTATATAGTATTGCTTAAACAGATTTCACTATTGTCCGAACACTCAATTTATGTAGACCGACGTACACAAACAAAAATATTTTTTCTTTTATATTTATAATTAGATTTTACAACTAGTAAACAAATTACATCATATTCTATGCTATTTGTTTTATACTTAAATTATTCGCATAATAAAAAACATCGATTCAACGGTTTTACCAGCTAATATTCAAAACTTTTTTGCAAAATAAATGTTTCAAAGCTGATTTCGTCTAATCCAGACTTACAATTATTCAGGCGAGCACTGGTCTACATTTACGAGACTCCAATGTATTACTTTTATAATGTGTATTTTAAATTAACACGAAACACCAAAGGTTGTACCCTATAAATACAACAAAAATCAGGTAAATGCAACCACAACTTCTATAATATGATATCCAAGGTATAACAGAGATCAATAGACTCTAGTCTATTAGTAGACTAGTCTTTAGTCTGACTAATTACTCAGGTATTTAAATTATTATAAGTAGGGTGCGGATTTCAATTTCATAAAAAAACAAGAAAAATGCCTTTAAAATATGATTTAATGCATTAATAATATTTAAAAATTTTGAAAAATACCGTCATCAAATTTTTTTAAACACAACGTTTAATAAAAATTATTGAACATAATAATCTATTTTTTATTATTTAAATTTACACTTGGCAAATATATCCATTCATTTATGTATGGAACTTATTTTTATACAACGTCATCCTTTCACTTCTTTGTGTTCTCAAAGACCAAAAATCCAATGATTTGGCCAACGCCCTTGTAAGTTATAGATGTGCAATTGCTCAAATGTGAGCGGCGCACTATTCAGTACATTGGATAGGTCATTCCGGAATCACAATATTTTTATGATAAACAAATTTAATAAATTCCTCATTTACTAATACAACGGTATCCGGTTATAATGACATGTTGTTTTTATCAAATCATAAATATTATAAATTTTTAAACGTTTTAGATATATTATTCGTAAAGACATTAATCAATCATATTAATATTCTAATAGTAATTCGTAGGTATTAGTCAAACAACATAATATATTTTCCTAGTAAGTTTTAGGAATCGATAGCCCTTTACATCTATTTATTTGATTTATTTAGGAATTCTAATAAACCGATAAGTCTTGTATTACTTTTTGCACTTCTATCATGAATTTAATTAGACGTTATTATGAAAGAAATAACGAATCATTTGAATTATACGCAAGTACACGTTATTGTAAAATACAAATATTATGATAAACGAAAAAAGCATACAGAAAATCGAAGACTGTACATATTTTAAGTTCACTCGAATTATTTATAGTGTATTTCAGTATTTGAGCTACACATTATATCTACCTGAATAGAATTACTGACTGCTACATAACGTGCTCAAATTGGTCATTGAATCGCGATGATGTGACCTACGATTTTTTTTATCCAAGCGACTACAAAGTACGATTTCTGTAAGGGTATACACTGACTCTCCAGAAAAATGTTTTTTAATAATTTATACATACTACAATGATATAAATCGCACAAAATTATTTCGAAATTAATTATACATATATTTTGGTTGTGTATTGGGGGAGTCTATTTGAAATTCGTGAAATATTTTTTTTTCTTATTTTGAAATAATTGTTGACAGTTGTTATATGATGGTGATAAAATAATTATTGGTTACTTCAATGAACGCGTAAATAATATATATCAGCATAAACATGATTTTTTTTATTTTATTCTTCATAACTCAAAAGACATAATCAATTGTCATTCTTAACAAGAGATGGGTTCGTGTATTTGATTAATATATAATAAATTGTAGGTACCTGCGAAGATCTTACAACAAAAAGTCTAAAACAGAATGGTGTACAGTTTTAGATCACGTACTTTAGTTACGACCAGCAGTCATATCGATCAGACAAAAAAATAGGCAGTTTTGTAAAGTTTTTGAGTAAAAGTATACAACTACTTTTTAAGTTATCAAATAAGTATTCGAAATATTTTTACAACAATAATAGTTGGACAAAACATTTTAAAAGTATCTGTTTAAAATAAAATTCTTTGTCATTTTAGTTTTAGTTTGATTTATCTTTTTACCTAATTCTATGAAAATATATTAAACTATACGTGATAAAAATAAAATAGATTATTATACAATGGTAATTTATCAATATTTTCCAAACTATCGTTAACTGATAGAGAAACATCTAATAGATTTAAAAAAAATTTAATAAAGTTACTTTTTATGTAACCAAAACCATATTAGTTACTCTAACTTTCAAATAAACTTACAGCCTTTTTATTATGTTTTTAAATTCTTCATCTTCAAAGACAAAATCACTGACTTATGAAATCAAAACTATAAGCGTAATATAAAGTGGTATCTAACCTTTTACACTAGTTTCTTTCAAATATACTGTAAAACATACCACTTTTCGTATTTATGTAATATTTTAAAATATGTAATTACTTATTTTTTCAATTACACAAAAATAGTTCGTGTGTTTATGAGGTGGTTCGTGGAAATTACAGATCAATTTTTCAAAAGATTAATAAAAAAAAAAAAAAAAAACACCAAAGTCTATATAAATTTCGACACTATAATAGTTCTTTTCATAATTTATTAATGGACATTTTATATAATAACAGTATCTATGTATTGTAGGATATAAGAATCATTACACTATGCAATTCCGTTGTTAGGTCTAAAAACCAGGCGTGTAATTCGGTCATACCCGTTATTTTTTATCTCGCACACAATTCCACCCAAATCCATTGAAATTTGCCACCCATTTCTGTAGCAGACGACGGGTGGCCCACCTAGTACTGGCGCGGTGCAAGACGTCATGATATACAGTGGTGCGCCCTAACCGCCGTCGATTTAACCTACGTCATAGCTGGGTACAACAAAAATGCCGCTGGCTTTTATTTTATTCTGAATACTTTCACTTTCACCCGACGCCCACTACTTATTCGTTATTATTACGAAATTATATTATAATAGGATGTACGGCGGTCGGCCGGCGGCGTCCGAAATTTCCGCCAAGTTTACCTGAACGTATTATAACGGCAGGTTCACGATTTTAAAAGTTTTGCATAGTGAAAAAAGTTAGACGCAAAATTGATTAAATACGACGTTTTTATAACACATTTTTTCAATTTCTTAGATGTTTGATAAATTATTATAACAGTATTTCAATTTTTATTTTTAAACGTTTTTAACGCATATTTAGGAAAGCGGCAATGGCTTTGGGCGATTTGATGTTAAAAACATGTAATTAAATATGATATTATTTTGGAATAAAATGAATTTTTAATGAACTCTCTCGAAAAATATAATGTTTTTCTAAAAAGCTCAATATCCATTATAAATATACATTATTTTTTTGCAAAAATATATTTTATTTTATTAAGTAGATGACGCATAACTGTGCATGACTATACTTAAATATTTTATTGGTGCCCTTCAAACCATAATCATAAAATTATTTTGAACTTTTTTTTTATTAAGTCTACACTTTAGTATATTTTTCTATTATCAAGGTTGTCTAATAAATCACGTCGGCTCGAGTAATTAAAAACTGTTATTTGTTTTAGTATAATATATCAACTGAGTTATTCTATACATTACAGTCATAAATTTCGAAAATAAGAACATCATCTGAATCCTATACTCAGTTTTTTTACGGTATTTTAATTTTAAAGCGAGTCATTAGAATTTTTAAATGTAATATTTAACATAAAAAGAACTACCTAGTAATAATTTTTTTTTTTTAAATTTATTAAACATAATAATATGTATTTTAGAAGAAAATCGGAAGGTTCCGATAAACATAAATTCACTACTACTGTGCCATCGATTAAAAATCAAATGTTTAATGCGCATCATACTCTTGCAAGACGGAGACAATGAACGATAGGTTCTCTCATTTTAATCGCGAGAGTGGTGAGAGAAGCTGCGTAATTCGTTTATACAGTGAAACCTTTAAATACCCATTATACTCTTGGCCACTAGAATCTTGTCCCCTATGCAAAAAGTGCAGTGTATAAATATTTTTAAGTTTCATTTAAAAAATCGGTCCGAAAGGGAATATTTTGCTGTATATAATTTATTACATATATATATATATATATATATATGATATAAGTACATAGCGAGCTGGATTTCATACATAATTATTTTTTAGTGTCAACTAGGACACGTAAGCGCTTTTAAAACGTACATAATATAATATATATAAATATGCTGTTTGTTTTTATATTATTTTTATTTTGTGGTTAAAAAAAAGAAAAAAACGTTACCGAGGGGACGAGCTGCAGCAGGATTGAGTGTGTACAATCCCTCGCAGCATCGGCTGCGGCAGCTGTAGACCACGTGATTACCGTCGTCGACCGTCGCACGACGCCGGAGACGCAATTATAATAATTCCTCTGTCTATGCACAATATGATAATTTTTTTAACGGAAACATAATATTACAAAATGATTGCATAAAGTACTATCTGCTGCCTTTATTCAACGGTCTATTCTAATCGATCTATAGCGATAACCTACAGTCTTGGGACATTGATTGGGGAATTATTATAATAATATATTATATAGTCTTATTGGATCTCAGTGAAATTACCACATTGTATCTAGAAACGGCCTATTGCTGTTTATATGTTGTGCGTATGTATATATTTATATAGGTACTTAGGAACACTTGTGCACATGGTTGTTGATTGATATGGCGAATGCTTCTGCTGCAGATGTCTTCCGGTTTTACCAGAAAATGAGACAACTTTTTTTTTGTAATTTAACTTGTTAATGAATATTGTGTAAAAAAAAATAAATTTTCATGAAAGATTTACTAAGTATATAATATTTATTTATGAAAATTACATTTAGATAATAGGTATTTAATATATATTTATCTTTCAAGAAAACTGGACATTTTTAAGTAATACTAGTGGAACGGTGAAACCCAAAAGTGCAAATTGTCTATTTTGTTCGATAGACCAAATTATTTTTTGTGGCCACGGTATCTATTTATTAACACAATTAACTGCTTTTTAGTAGTCATAATAGGCCTAATCGATCGTAGGTCGATACACATAGTGCAGTTATACAACACCGTTAAGACGTTTAGAAGTTTACATTAGATAGGTTAATGTGTACAATAGACATTAATTTCAATACCTATATGAGATTTTTAACTTTGGGCTCTTAATAACATATAATGTAGTTTCTGCTTTTAATAAAAAAAAAAAAAAAATGTAGTAAACACATTTATTTTACTTTTAGAAAGTTATTTCATATTTCTACGTTTTTCTAGAAGAATCTATACCTTTGTATGATATATTATATTATTAATATTACCAACATAATATCTAAGAAAAAACTGAGAAACTTATACTGTATTGTATAATTGTATAAGTGTTGATTGTTTCTCGAATGGGTATCTGAAATGGATGTATTAAATTTTGATTCAATGAAATGATATGTATCATTTAATATAATAAACGATTCTGAGCAAAGGCCAAAGATGGTCTGACAACCTATATTTCAAAGGATATTTTTAATTTATTTATATTGCTATTAATAATTTCTTTTATGTTAGACTAGCGGGTTAGCCGTCACGGCTTTGCCCGTGAAATTTTAATAGGTATATAATATAATAAAAAAGGATAATTTATGACAACAATTTCGTTATAGAACTTCTTTATAAATTATATTCAATATATTTCCATTTGGTGCCAAATTACAAAACTTATGGGCGTACTTACTCTGAAGCGTGCCACTTAAAATTGCCAAATGAAAAAAAAACCCATAAATGTGAGCTAAATGCTTACGGCTTGCGGTTACTCATTAATATAATATATAGGTATACAATTTATTCGTACAATTTTGCATTTGCCGATTTAAATCCCTTAAAATCAAAATTTAAAAAAATCCTCTCTTTGTGAACGGTAAAATTATAATATTAATCTACCCTCAATATTTCAAACCAATAGCTCTAATAAGTTCAGCTCTACGTTGTTTATAAATTAGTCATTCAGGATAGACTCGTTTTTATACACATCTGATATGAATATTACTTGTACTAAATTTTAAAGTTGTTTGGTCTAATTTAAATATTTTTATCTACACTGAAAACAAAATTTGAGAAATTGTATATGCCTATATAATAGCTTAAAATTTCTCTAGATATTTTGACTGTGATAATTTAAGTATTAATGCTTCTACATAAGTAGTTTTTGAACTACACATATTATATTACGTTACTTTACATGAGTATATTATATAATATCGTCAAAATTAAAAATTCAATCATTTATAAAAAAAAATTGTACGTATGTTTATGCTGAACATGTTTTTATAATTACAGTAAAGCAAACTTTTGTAGAATTGTATACTACATTTTCGAGCCTTTGATATTAATATTTAAAGTATGAAAAATTATAAAATTACTTACACATTTTATTATTTTGTAAGAATGTGCATTTTGAATATTTATAAAGATAATGTTGACTATATTTTAGGTATATTTTATTTGTTGTAAAATAAAAAATATACAATTAATACATTTGCATTGCATTGTCAAATTTATTTATTAAAAATAAAAATAGTATCATAAATAAATTAAATAAAAGACCAGAACATTTCAAATGCCTTTGATTAACACAATAATTTCTAAAACATTTTAGAAATAATTTCAAGAATAGTAATAAAAGTCAGTATAATTAATATTATGTGAGAATTTCAAGTGTTTATGTATAAATGTAAACATAAATATAAAAATAAAATAAAAACACATACTGTAAAATCAATACATTCGTCACTCCACTCAAAATTTAAAACTAATTGCCTTCGTCATTATTAACGCTATTCGCTACTACGTATATTATTATCAAATCAGTTAAGTAATTCTCTGGTAATATCATTCACTTGTATAATATTATAAATAGTATACAGCCAAGTGACAAATATAATATATAGGTGCATACAAGTGCACATACTGGTGCTATGCGTACAGTACGTCATTATTATTCGTATTTAATGTGAAGGAGTATGCAGTATTATATAATCTTTATTATGTTAATAAGGCTGTACGTTTTGTAAAGGAATAAAAAACTAATCTTGTTAGCATACGAATTTCGTCTGATTCGCACTGACCAGTAATGTGAAGGGCCAAGAAATTCAAGGGCTACTGTCCGTATAACAAATGCTAGAAGAGGTGTGATAATGAAACTTTGAGAGTAGCCTTGTAAAAAACTGTAGCCGTGCTAGGGGGAGCTCGCGTTGTGGACCCACGAAATTTGTGATGGGGAGGGAGTGATAGAATGGAAAAAGATCCAAGTGTGCCGGGAGGGGAAAATTGTAAGAACGTTGTCTACAAAAGGCTTTGGTTCAAGTGGCTGGATGTCGGAATGGCGGTTATAAGACTCTCGGGGAATATAATATTTTATTGTTAACGTCTAGAAAGTACTCGTAGCTGGTAATATGATGAAAAATAAGACGACTTGAACACGAACCGTATCATATACGAGATATTATTGTAGTTTATTCATTTTAAAAATATCGGTTATTGGTTTGCACATCATTTTTTTATTATTTTCAGTTATTCGATGTTTAAACAATATTATATTAATAAATATTTCAAATTTTACATGATGGAGTATAATAATGTGTAGCTATAATTCTGACCTAGACTATCGATTACGAAAGCCACTTTACTCTTTCCAGTAAAGATCGACTGAAAATATATTTATCTATATGATCTAATATATTTTTATTATTGATAATAATAAATAAATATAAACTAAATTTAACCCTGCAGCCTAAAATGAATTTTTAGTTTAGCCGTTTATATTCTATGGTATTATAATATTATGTTATAAATGATGTGACCAATATCGTATATTTATGCAAACTCTATTAAAGGACCTTTGGGTTTTAATGTTTCTAATCCACTTTATAGATAGCTAATTTTCAGACCTATTCTATATTTCCATCAATACAAATCTAATAAAAACTAAAGCACTAAAATAACTCTGAAAAAGAATTAAAAAAGGTGAAGTCATTATTTTTACACATGTTTTTATATATTAAATTATGATCAAGTATTAATAATTAATAATATAAAAAATAATTATATAAATATATTAAAAATTAATATAGCCATACTGCAGCTTGGAGTTACTCTAGAAAACATCGCAGAATCTTATTTAAAGATTTACTCTAAGCAAATAACCATATTTCTGTGATCAGAATTTTTCGATAGACATCCACCCACAAGACGTGGCGTTTTATAATGATCAAAATCTTCATAATATTTTGACTAAAAAAAAAAGCAAGTACTGTTATCTAATAATCTAAAAATATCCGAAAAACATTATTAAAAAATAAGAAAAAATTAGGTTAAAAAAAAAAAATCCATTCGAAATTAAAAAAAAAAAAACCATAAAGGTATTTATGGACTTCGCGTAGTAGCACAGCTGCTACGACGAATCGTCAGGATTATCGCGTATGCATTACATAATATCCGGGATAAAGAAAGAGAAAAAAAACATCGAGACGACAACGGCGTAATATAACTAATATTATTGTTATTATTATATCGTTCGCGAAAGAAAACGATGTAGTATTGAATTGTACAGTGAAGCATAATTATTATACTGCTGCAGCTATAATAAATAGCTGGGTCATATTTTACAGAATGATTCACCGAGCACGCTACCCCCGTTGTTTCCTTTAATAGAATTCCTCCAAATTCTGAATTGACTGAATTGTTACATTTTTAAATATACTTAAATACCATATTTTTAAATTCTCAGAATAATATTTTGTACTGCTTAAGAACTTTAATTTTCTTTGTACATTTTTTAGTGGATCTTTTTTTTTTTTTTAATTTTATAATTATGTTTATAATAGAATATTTATTTACATACACTTTAATGTTATAAAGAAAGTCGTTAAAAACTCAAGTACGTCTACAGACGATAACTTTAGTCATTATTATGGGGCTGTTAGAGTATCCAATATTCGTTATGGTTTTATGCCACTAAGTAGGTTTGTTTACGTAGTTCGGGACGATCGATCGCTGTTTTGACTTTTTGAGTGTATGTACGAATTTATTAGTTTTTTTTTCTAGATTAAATGTGAAAAATATTTTTGGATTTTTTAATTTAACGAGCTTTTTTATCAAAATTATTTAAAAAGAAAATTTATCGAAAAATAAAATAAATTTTTTTTCAATTCTACGTAATATAATAATATATAATATCATCATATTAAGTTGTAAACGTTTAATATTTTTTCCAACACAGCCGATAAAGCTATAAAGTCTTTGTTTTTTAACAGTTTCCAATTGAAAAACTAGTAGATTTACCGGACAGTTTTGAGGATCTTTTGAAATATTTCAAAAGACTTTTGTTCTCTAACACTATAATGTTTATTAACATAAAAGTTCTTCGTGTACAATAAATTTCCAATATTTCAAATTATCTGCTCCGGCGATCTTAAAACTCACATTTTATACATTCTCTGCACGTCTTATCATTGTAACAATATTGTAGAAGTTATATAACATTTGAATTGATGGAAGAAAAAACCACCGATAACAACAACAACATAAAAAATGAGTCGTGTCGTATCGTTATTATTATGTTTTTTCTCTTTTTTTGTTCGTAAAAGAAAACGACAGTATTAAAAATATATAATATTATATTATATATTGTACACTACCGCAAAGTCACTGCGCAGAGCTGTGCATAGTTAGCCAGGCGACGGCGGGTATTACTATGACGCATTACATAATATAATAATATATATTATAATAAATGAAAACGCACCTCGGCCGTTGCGCGCGGCGTTGTTAATATAATTTTAGTGGCGGAATTTAACTCGGGGGGGAATCCGACCGCTAGTTACGAGGGGGATACGCGCACACGCGCGCACACCACATAATATTATACATTTCGTACAATGAATATCAGCTTACATTTTATTATGAATCGCGCCCTAACCCTCCTCGTACTCGCACATTTATATATATTTATGTGTATTCGGCTAATGCGTGCCGTATGCGTACACCACCTATACACACACACACACACTCACACTCACTCGTGTATAAACACGTATACAAACAGCTGCTTCGCCGAGCGTAAAAATGATCACCTTTCCTTTTCATTCGCGTACCTACATGATTTATATTTTGTTCTGAGATACGTTTTTAAACTTGTACCTACGCCACGCACGTATTATAAACACGATGATTTGTACGGTTTGGCGTCCTATTAAAATACGCTTAGGTAGGTACATATACCTACGTCGTATTAGCTGGTACCCCTTTCATATAATAGTATAGAACGTTTAAAGGCGAGCAACTCAACGGAGGTAATTAACTCGAGTCGAGTCAAGTGAAGTATGGGCTCGATACCGTCGAATCGATGGAAGTCAATGGTTTAACAGACAAAGTAAAGTCGAACGGAAAAATAATATGACTGTCGGATAGAAAAAAGTTAATCTACTTTTCTTTTTTTTTTAATTAGTCCATAGATCGCGTAAAGAGTATAGTTTGTCTACACAATAATATTTAATACTGCGTTTTATCAAGAAACGACATAAATTATAGTATTGTTATTATAATCGGTATAATATTAGTTTATTTTATAATCACGCAATAAGTTCTTTATTAAAAAAATGAATCGACCTAATAATAAAGTTAACACGTTTTAAAATATTTAACATTTTAATTAATTCATGTCCTGCACCGTCTATAATATTATATACCGGACCCAGTATCGATTTAAACCAGAGATGACTGATAAGTCTATAGTTAGGAAGTTGTTACATTTAACTGTTTTTTGTGTGTTATTACAGATTTGTTGTTCAATAACCAAGAAATCAGTTTTTATTTTTACTTTATATTATACCTAACGTGTTTTTCAAATGAGTACCCAGTTGGTATAAAATGAAACCACTAATTATAGTTTAATATTCGCTTTATATTTTGGTCAACCTCCAATCAATACTACAGTATTGACTATATAATATATCCAAATATATATGTATACATTTTATGAAAATGAGAATTTTATTCAATTAACATTTTTAAAGTTATTTTAGAAATCATATTTTAAAAAACTACAAATACGTGGCTGTATTTATTTTACCATTTATGTAATTTTAAGAGAACCTATAAAGACAAATCATACTAATTTAATTTTCCTTAGAATATTGACTTTAGGCTTAACTGATTATAGTTTTGTAAAATATGTGTATTTGAACAAAAAAATTAAATAAATAACGTGATATTTCTACTTTTATTTAAGCGCATTAATGCATACATATTAGTATTTTTTCTGAGCCCTACAATGATAGCTCTAAACGCGCAAGCTTAGCTTTCGACTTAATACTTTTTAACTTACAACAAAACACCTTAACGAGCACCAGCAAGAGACCATATATCCAGCATTCGTAATCATTTTCATATTTTGGGCATTAGTGCATACTGTTATTTATTGAAATACATTTTTCTTTATGCTATTGTATAAAATATTATTCAGTCACTAAAAATTAAAAAATATATTAGTAATAATTAGTAAATAAACTTACTCGTGATACCTTACAATAAATTGGTCCAACGCCTGTAACTATTATTAAACACATAATTACATTTTTCATTATCTGTCTGACGTATTCGATAAAATACTCCAAAATACAACGTTATGAAACTTGATAAAATCTTATTTTAAGACACTGAAACCCGAGTTCTGGTTTATTTTATTTAACTTCATTGTTTAAACAAATAAAATACAACTTCTAATAAAAAATTTGAAATTATTAAATGAATTGAATAAATTATAATTTCCAGTCTCCAGGAACAAACACACTCATTGCTAATCCGCGTTTTATCCTCAAATAAATTTAATTTATTCAAATTAATTCTGATTTTTAGAATGTTCGATAATTTATTGAAATGATAGTGACCATATTTTAAAACACAAACTTCTCTTTTTTTCTTTAACAAATTACTGATGAGTGGATTTATTAAAATGTTGATATATATACAGTATATGAGTTAAAATTAAAACAAGCAATTTCCAACCTTTAAGTTGCTTAGCTTTGTATACATTACAAAGATAATAATCCACAGTAATAGGTTTAGAGTAGATATTATAATATTATGTAGGCTATGATCTCAGCTTAGTGACCCCAAGCTCTCCACCACTAATTCTGCCAATGTTATGCGTCGACTTTATAATAATATGTATATTATTACCATATTATAATATATCTTGGCGAGAACAATGCCGGTGCATTTGGTCTTGGTCGGATGAGTTCTTGAACACAAAAATAGTCCCTATCGATGTTTTACTATTATATTGTACGACGTAGATAATGCTGTTAAGTACAATATTATGTCTAGCGTGCGATTCTTTCAACAAATATATCACCAATATCTATATAGCGACGTCTACAATATTATAATTTCTACTGTGTATTTCTGTTTTTATATTCCTATACAATATAATTTTGTTAAATGTACTTATTATACTTTAACAAGAGTTTAAATATTCAAAAATTATTTAATTTTCAACTAAGTTAATTTGCAACTCTTAAAAGTTAAAATAAAGAAGGGAACTCAAGACACTTAAAAACTTAACCTACATTTGTTTTATATTAAATTAACCTAACGAGTTAAAATATATGTGTATATACATACTCGTATTTATCTTGTTGATCCTTGATGATACGTAAACAATTCAAAATGTATAGTATAATCATACTTATCCTATATATACGTGTGTTAATTATTTAAATGTTATGTTTCTACTAATGAAAACTATCATTGAAGTTCTAAGTAATAATAAAAGCAAATTGATAATCATTGTTAATGATACGTATTTCTATAAAATAAATCACCTTATAAGACTATGTACACCTAGTATCTACCCCTCAATAATACATTATATTATCTAATATATTTTTTTGTATTTTGAACTTGTATTTTTATATCACAAACTCTACGTTATACAATATTATATATTATATAATGTACAATAAGTGCGAATATAATAAAGATAATATTAAAGAAAAAAATATGTGTTTCGTAGAAAAATCGTCTCAGTCAAGGGAATATACAGTAAGTCCTCGTTTAACGTCACCTCATTTAGCGTAGTTGTTTCGCTATTGCGTCGTAGAAGCTTAAGTCCTTGTGTTTCGTTTAACACTGCAACGGTTTCAGTATAACGTCGTCTGTAATACATATTATTATATATTCGTCAAAT
The DNA here is from genome assembly GCF_002803265.2 of Melanaphis sacchari. Classification (NCBI taxonomy): domain Eukaryota; kingdom Metazoa; phylum Arthropoda; class Insecta; order Hemiptera; family Aphididae; genus Melanaphis; species Melanaphis sacchari. The sequence goes on from NW_020270605.1 coordinate 255,640, forward strand.
TTTTGTTAAATGTATTTATTTATATATATTTTGTATAAGACGTTACAGTAAATATTTTTATTTTCATCGACCTTCTTCATATAATACCGTTATCATTCTGATTGACATAATCTACCATATGTAGGTACTGTTTTAAATTATTTTAGGTAATGTGTACTCCGTAATCGTTTTTTATTTTTTAAGGAATACATTTTAAATACGACATACATGGATAGATCTGATTATAAGTTTTCATTAATATTTAATTTAATATAATTAAACACAAACATTTAAATCGTGCAATTATAATACCAGTAAATATTAAAATATTATGTACATTGTTATTTATTGACAGGAATCCATTATAATAAAGTAAATGTAAAAAGTGTTCCGATAAACGTTTTTTCAGTTAACGTCGTGTTTTCTATGAACCTAACCTCGATGTTAAACGAGGACTTACTGTATTTGACATCCAAAAATATAATATAAATTATGACACAAACTACACGTAAACGCCAATCGTTCGTGACAAGTGTCAAACGAGAACAAATTTGAAGTTATTCAAACGCTCTATTATAATTATGTATAAATATTTGCGTACATTAAAATAAAATGCAGGGTGATTTACTAAGCATTCTCACTTCTAATTTTTCATTTAATAATAACTTCATTGCAATTTTTAAATAACTTTATTTGCAGAAAATATTTTAAAATTCTTGAGATTTTTTATATTATCTAAGAAATTACCTGTAGGGATACTTTGAATACTACCTCGTTACCTGGTACGGGTAATCAAGGCGATGGTGATCCAGATACTGGCAATCCTAGCCCTGAAAACGCTGTTATACCTCGGCCGATCAGTAACACGGGAGGATATACAATGGTATTTCGAAAAGTACATACTTTCATTAGTTACGGTGCTGCTTGGAAAGTGCTTAAACTTTCTGGAAGTACTGGCGCCTATTTGGGAACAACCAGTTTAATGAACGTTCCAGTTGATCAACCATGGTTTTATTTATCGCCATCCGAGTTTAATTTATTACCTAAAGGAGCTCTATGCACAGGAGTCAGGGTGAAAGGAGTCATGCGTAACCCGAGGACAGCATTTGAAACCAATTCGTCTACTAGTTCACTTGCAACTTTAAATCAGAATAAATTTATGGTTAAAGCGGACGGTCTAAACACTACCACAAGGGGAGTCAATAGAACTTTGACTTTTGGAAACAGTACGGAACCAATGGACGTAACTGATGCTCGTCCCAACGAACAATACATGTTAGATTTTATTAAAAAAATGTACGCTCAAACCGTTGACGAAGGACGATTTCTTGTATCGGAAGGATTTAACTTACCTGCTTCTTATATGAATTTACCTCTAGTGTACAATAATTACTTTTGTAACTTTGTCAACACCAATCATAACCTTGGACGCATGGGATGGGAAAAATTTAATGAAAAAATTACTAAAGTAGACGCATCGTTTACTGTAGGTAAAACAGTAGTCGATTATTCGTTTAAACCGGAATGCGGATTGTTGACTCAACAACACGATCCATTTTTCGACGGACTAGTCAGTGGACAAGACCCAGATACAGGGGAATTCCATGTATTGAGAATGAGCGAACCTATGTTGGAATCTCGAGATAATTTATCGGCAAGCAACGTGACAATGGAACGCGTTAGTAGTGGCAAACTTACCGTATTAGGTGCGAACAATTGGAAACGTATATTTGGTAAAGACAGATATTACCGGCCTATAGAATTGGGTCAGTACGTGAGACAATACGATTCGAACACTGATACGAGACGTGTACAACCGAGTGTTCATATCGGTGTTTACCCAGTGCCTAAACTAACGACAAGCACCAATAGCATAATACCAGTTAATTTCACTGATATCGAATGTACGTGGGATTTCGAAACGGAAATGACAGTATCATTCGGTTGTCCGGCCAGTCGTGTTGCGTACGATCGTTTCCACGTCGAATACGAAAAATCGTGGTTAGTCAGCAATCAACAATATAATGAACACTGCTATCTTCGTAGTGATTTGTCTACTGTCGACGGGCGCTTTGTTACACCTACCCGTGTTAGTTCAGTATCTCTCAACTCCTCCGGACCAGTCGGCGAATATAACAAAGTCGACAAATCTAAACAACTGGTGGTCGCAGAATTTCAATCAGAGTCAGCTACTGGAACAGACACTAGCCCAGGACCTGTTACAGCTTCGCCTTCCGGAGGAGGAGTTACAAGAAGAGTAAGTACTCATGAAGTCGTAAAAGACGTCCAGCCCAGTGGATCTCGAATTATATATAATTATGTGCTCAACAGAAATGAACAACCCGTGTCCGCTGACGAATATCGAAGAATACACAATTCCAATCATGCTGCTTGTGCAACTGTTCACTACAGGAATCTGGAATGGTGGCCTGACGAATCGTGTTTCGATCACGGAGATAAATACCTTCGCTTCATTCACGATCTTATCGAGTATCGTCAAAATAAAAACATACCTATACTTAATGCACCTATAGATTTTGTAAATCATCCGGAAATAATGGATATAATGAAATAAACACAATTTTTTTAATCATTAGTCAATGTGTTATTTATTTCTTTTTTAACAATTCCATAGTTTATAAGTAATTCGTAAAAAAACAAAGGATTCAATTTTTTATTATAATCCTTGAGAAACGGTGCCGATTGCCATTGATAGCAACGCAATCGATCCGCAAATGCCGGGTGATTAATAATATTTAAATGGTTATTGGTAAGTATAATTATGGGTACGCCTTGTATACTGACGTCGTTATGGTACTTTACGTGTATTCGTGTTGTGTCACCGCCCAAAAGCTCTTTGATTTTTTCCAAATGATATTGTTCGTAATTCGGTTCGTTCCACAAAACCAATCTTTTACCCGCCCCATCTGCCCATGAAAAATTATTATTTTTATTTGCCGTACCGAACATTCCGTAAGATAGAAAATAACATGCGACGGCATCGAAAAAAAAATTTTTTCCCGCACTTGGCGGTGATTTAATACACATGGAATTTAATTTTGGAATTTTTTTGTCTAATACGCAAAATAAAGTATTTAAAAATTCAATGACGTTATCTACGTCACCTCCGAATTGATACATTAGTAATTCTTTAGCTATTGTTATCGACTCGCTTATCGAATAGTACATGTCTTGTACGGAATTACCGTAAGCGTTAAAATATGGTTTGACATTGGGATCGTACATTGGGATATAAACTTCTATTTATCAATTAATGATAACGTCTTTTTTTTTAATCATAAATTATATAATGGATAATTTTTTGAAAATTTTGAAGAATTTAATTAAAAGTTCACACAAATAATTAATTGCTATTGAAATCGTTACATTGAAAATAATGGTCGTTAAAAATTACTTTGCACAAATTTAAACTATATAATATATAATGTCGGATTTAGTATTCATTATACTCAAATCTTTTTTATAAATAATAAATACTGATATAGTTAAATGAATAACTAATACTTTAAAATTACTATAGTTACCATAGTCGCCATATCTTCCAAATCTATTATCGTGGACCTGTTATCCTAAGTACACAAAGTTAAATAATTAAAAAATTGCTCGTTTGAATTTTAATTTTAATACGTCATAATAACTAAAAATAAAATATCTATTAAATTATTTTTAGTAGAAAAAATGTAATTTTTTTTTGAAACAGAATCTTTTATTTCTTTAAGTAGATAGAACAAAAAAATGTTAAGCACTTGAAAATATGGTAATTAAATATATATAAAAATTACAGAAATTAGATTTTAAATTACTACATTATTGAAAAAGAAAACTAGGGTGAGCATAGTTATCGAATCACTCTGATTCGAGATTAAAATAATAATACTGTTACGGATTAAACGGACTTAATGCGAAGCATAATATCAATAACGAATGTATACCAATAACGCATATTGTATTATAATACTTCATTACGTGATCACGCGATAATGGCCAAATAACTATATATGACGTGTCCGAATATATGTATTACACAGCGTGTAACGTTTCGTGCATATCAAGGTGATTAATTTAAATATCTTCACTTGTTATTTCAAATATTTTAAAAATATTATTTTTCACAATTGATTTTAATGTAAAATTTTATTTTTTTAAGTAATATATATATATTAATATACATACATATATTTTATTATTTTAATTTTTAAGTTTTTACTTATTTGAACGCAAATATACGTTTTTGGTTATTTCATAATCCAAAGCAAAATATAGTTTGTTGTGCTAAATACGCACATAAAAATTGAATTTCGAAAAAGTGGTTAATTATAGGTACAAAGTATTTTAAGATTAGTTGATAAGCAGAGTTATGAACAACCGTTCATATAGTTAGTTAAAATATCCTTTTATAAGTATTTCAAATACTTTTCGACAAATTTATTTTTAACATTTAAAAAATACCTACTCTTTATATTTATGTTCTAAAATACTAAATACATTTTTTAGTTTTACATTTGCATCACACTAACCAATTTTTTCGTATTTTATTGTTTTACATTTTGTCACTAAATTAATAATATTTAATAATAGCTATAACAATGTATAATAAGGTTTTATGGAACGAACAGATAACTAAATAATCGACCAGGTTGGTCTCAAATTTGAAATTATAGAATCTATTAAAATATATGAAACTAAGTATTAAATATGAAATTACAATGTTTATAAAAGCAAGTTTAACCATTTATTTATAATGAACGTAGAAATATTTCAATATAAAATGTATTGGATTAAAAAATGTCTGTTAAGTATTCTTAACAAGATTGATAGAGGACCAACATTTTGCAAGATAACAATGTAATAGATGTATATACTCTATACTCCACTAATTATAATAAATTTAAGATACTTAAAAGGTTATAACTAATTAATCATTACTCATTTAAAATGTTATCTTCTTATAACTATCAAAATATCCAATTAATTTTCTAGTTTGAAGTATTAAGTCAAAAACTTATGCTGTCATTCAAAAAAGTAAAAAATTATAATATATACATATAATTTATTTTCAAAAAATTTTAAATTTTTACAACAATATTTTCAATTGAACATTATTGATTCAGATATTTTTACCAGTCAATAGCTTACACGTATAAATGGGTGCTTACTACTAACTTGTCGGTCCACAAATCCGTTTAGACTAAACTTTAAATACTATATTAAGACCTCATTATAATTACATAACTAATCGTTCGCATTTCGATAATTTTAATACATATTAAATTAAAATTCTTATAAAGTTTCTTTGTGATTTTTCAAAACTGTGCAAATGTTATTTAAACATTTTTTAATATCTTTTAAAACATAAGCGCTCTCACAGTCATCAAACCACAAACGTTTATATCGTATAATTAAATTGTAACATAATATAATATATAAATAATGGGAATTGCATCGGTCGAGTATTATTAAATGTTTGTCATAATATTTTTTCGCGGCAAAATCATTTCTTCCGCTCTGAAACATGAGAAATCGCATAGGTAAAGAGACATATTACGTGAGGGTTGCAAGAAAGCTGCTATACGTTGCAGTCATCGAAAAACTGCGCAAAATATCGTCAGGAATATAATGATTTAAAGAAAGCGCGTAGAACGCGCAAGACAAGGGCGATGTTTTCGGGTATATGATTTTTGTATTTTTGTCGTTTCTCAAAATTACGATAAAACCATCGGCGGATTAAATGGATCACCGTGATGACGCGCATAAAATATTATTACTTCATATCTATAAAATACAATACGAACCATGCGTTTAATATTAAATGGTCGTAAATAGAGTTTATAGGACTTATTACACTAAAAATCATTAAAATTACCAAAAATTATTTTTATTTAAAAAAAATCATAATACTTTCAAAAATGTTAAAATGTCGACAATTATTTAAAGTTTATAATAAGTTAATAATAATTGCTTTATAAACTAACTATAGATACGTATTGATGATTACTACAATTATTATTTAATATTTTAGGTAAAATTTCAGCCTTTTATTTTTTTTATAAAAAGCAAAATGATTTCACTGCTATGTTAACAGACAAATCTGATACACACATTTTAGATTCTACGACTAGTAATGTAATAAATAATAATAAATGTTTTATAAAAATAAAATTCAACTAAAATATAATAGAGCAGCTCAATCTACATTTCAGCACCTACATTTGATTCACCTCTTAACACGGTGTAAATATAAACCGCTAGAGTGCAGAGCGACTGCAATTTAATCCATATACGTTACGGAGAATATTTAATATTTTTATTTGTTGTACCTAGGTACTTAATTTTGAAATGTTTTTGTCCTAATAAATACGAAATATACCTAACTGAATATACACTTGAATATTTAGCATTTCTAAAACGATAAGATTAGGTGACATTGATTCGTGTAATTACTGATTATATGAATTCAATATTGCAATCAAGATAAATTATTAAACATTTTACGCAATAAAGATAAGTACGTTGGCTATGCACTTATGAATAACTGTGAAGTATTTACACTCTTATTTTTTGTTAGATTAGGTTAGATTATAAATTGTAAGTAGAGTGAAGGATGTACAGATTTTACAATGATGAGTGTTTTTTTTTTTTTGTGTATGTCAATATGTGTATATCTCTCAAAATTGTTCGATACCTATATTTTTTTTTTTATATTTTCTTAAACAATATGAACCAAAATTGCTAAAATATAGTTATCTAGCACTGTCGGTACGTGGAGATCGGGCACAGTAATTATTAAAACGTACTGAGAGGAAACATAAAAAATAATTATAATATTTTATTGATTTATCATTTTGATTAGTTTTATTTTGAATGGTTAATAGTACGCTCACATGATTCACAATTAATATTGTATTACTGTAGGTACCGGAAAAATAAATCAAGATCTTCTGCTTCAAATAAATTAGAGCAATTATTATTATTTTACGTCACATAGACATATTGAAGCAAAATAATTGTATTGTTTTAATTTTACTACGCATATAAAACAAGAACGTGTTAAAAATAAAAAATAAAAAATCTGATAATGTAAACAAATATGAGACACTATAACGTTTAAAACACGCTTCATATATTTATATAAATCATAGCAAATATTATAATAAATAAAATTTAGAATTGTATTGTGATAAGGTATTTATTTTAAGTAAATTTTATTAAATTTAATTAAATTTTAACTAAATACATGTATTATTTTTTTTCAATATTTAACTTGTATTCATAAAGAGGTACAGTGCTTATTATTAATTAATAATTAATAATAAAAATAAATAAAAGTTTATCTTATCATGCTAATTTTTTATAAGTTTATATTTACTAAACAGTATTTTTTTTTTTGCCTGTGAACATTACTAGTGCTAAATTATAATTTACAAATACTAATAATACTTCTTATATTTTTTGTGCATGTAATCGATAATCAATTAAGATGAGGAAATTAATGAAAACAATAAACCTCAAGTAAAGTTAAATTAACATCATATCGTTAAATTAGTAGTTAGTAGTTAACAAATTATAAATCAGTTAAGTTTAAAGTTAACTCAGAAAAAAAATACCAAGTTAACTCAATTTGAAAACAAAAATTGATCTAGTCTTTTAATTGATATATGGATCACATAAATGTTATTATATTATTTTATAAAGAAACATTTTAACAAAAATTATAGTATTATTTATTACCTATTAGATTATTTTTAAGCAATTAAAACCAATATTTTCATAAACATTCAAAATTTAAATAGATAGATTATTTTTAAACTGAACAAAAATAATTAATTAATTGGTTTTCTTAGTTTTTCATCGGTCAATTAAATTAATTAAGTTCTAAATTTTTTCTACGTATTTATTTTTTTAATCATCGAAGATAAATTTAATATTTCATTACATAATATTGTTGTATTCTGCTCGTTATAAAAATTAATTTTTTTGGTAATATTTCAGTGATAGGTAGGTAATTGGAATAGGTAAATCATATTATAGACAATATCAATAATAATTTTTTTGAATAATAACTTCCAGGAAAACATTAATTTTATTTAAACAAATAATACAAGTTTGAAGACTTTTAAATTGAAAACTAAACATAAATATTAATAATAATAATAATAAAATGTTTGAAAGTACATTTACTAAAATTTAAGAAAAAATTATAAATACATTTTTGAAAATATAAATAAATAATAATACAAATAAAACTATAAAGGTACATTCACTAAAAGTTTAGAACTTTTAATTTCTTTTAAAAATAAAAAAAAACCTTAAATAGAAACTAAAATATTATTAGAAAAAAAGCTTACATTTGAAAAAAAAATCTTACATTTAAAATATTATGAAATAAACTATTTATTTAAATGATATAGTATCCAAAACACATTTTTATTTTTAAATAATTAAGTAAAATTAAAAATTCATTTTCGAAAACTTATAACTAAATATTTATAATATTAATAAATTATAATATGAAAGAACCATTTAAAAAGAAATTCTCTAAAATTCTACATTTAAAACCTTTAATTTTTTTTTCGATTAAATAAAAAAAAAACCTTACAATTAATAAAAATTAAAATATTATTAGTTGTTAAAACTTATCTTATACAATTTTACGTACTAATTTTTAGATACTATAATATTATATTTAATAATAATATTTTGAGTAAGATTTTTAGTAATGAATTCTTATTGGCTATTATAATATAAGAAATATGAAAAATTAATAACACTTTTTTTTTTTTTTTTAGTGAAAACTTATATCTAAATATACGAGAGAAAAATTTTAAAAAAATTTTCTTGAGTTCAACATTTAAAACTTTTGAATTTTTTTGTCAATTAAACTAAAAGTGTTGATGATATTTTTATAATAAAATAAAAAACCTTAAAATTAATAGAAACTAATATATTATTAAAACTTTTCCTATATTAATAAAATAATTTTTATGTGCTATAAATGTATTTATTATTTTTAATGATAATATTTTTATGGTGAATATTTATTGATAATTAAAATATAAATAATATAAAACATCATTGACACATTTTTTTTGGGTATAGTTAATTTACACCAAAATTGACCCTAAATATTTACAACATGTGTATTTTACAACAAAATTTTTCAACTGCGTTTGTAATTTGCACCATCTCAAGTAGTAATAAATAAGAAATGTAATTATTAGCATCAAAATCAAAATTGATCGAAAAAATAATCATACAATTTTTGATATTTGAGTATAATATATTAAGAAAAATAAAAATATAAAAATAATAAAACAAACTGATGTTGCATTGATTGCCAGATTAGTTAAATTGTAATTTATTTTTTGATACTTAAAGATTTTTTGTAATTGTATGCAACTAATTCAATGGATGAAGTTGTTTATATCAATATATTATTATACGAGTCTAAAATAACTTGAATTTGATTTGTTCGTTCGCTTGTTTGAAAAATCATTCGGTTAAGTAGATATATGTAAACTTCGATAGTTTTATGTACGTATATTTGTTTGAAAATCGGTGAGAACTTTAATGAAGTAAAAAATTTCCTTAAATATCGATATATAATAAACAATTTTGATTTTGGTGCTAATTACATTTTCTATTTCATACTATCTATGGTAGTGCAAATCATATGTCTTTATTTTGGTGCAAATTACGAGCTCCCTATTTTTTTATTTTTTTTTTTTTAATAGTACTGTCAATTAAAACGAATTTGAGTAAAGTTAATAAAAACTTATGACTAAATATTAATTAAGAATAACTAAGAATAAATCGTTTAAAGTTACGTTCTCTAAAATCCTACATTAACGCGTTCGATGTTTTTCTGTTGTACAATTATTCATAGGCGTACACCTGGGGACTTCCAAAAAATTTTTAATTAGAGATTTAAATGTTTAAACTCTTAATTAGGGGACAACATTTTATTTGTTTTTTTGAATAAAATTTGACTTTTTTTTAGATTTAAGTACTTAATAGTCGTTTGTCAAAATATGTTTTAAATTATACTATTTTTGTACTATGTATTACCATGATTAAAAGTTAAAAAAAAATAATGATATCTGTACGTTTGTAAATAATAATTTATTATTTGTTTTTATATATGAAGAACTAAATACAAAGAGAGTACGAAAATATTGTAGACTTTGCGGGAGAATCTAATCTGGCGCTCGCCAACGAATTTGTATTATACAGTTATTTCTCAACAATCAAAATAAAAAATGAATACCTTAAATACTAAGCAAAACATGAATAGCACATTTTTTGAATTGATAATTATATTAACGGTAACATCATTTTTAATTAAATGATACATACAAGTTTGAAAACTTAATTAAAAGTCCCATATTCCATGTTTTTGATTATTTTAAATTCATTGTACTGCATTTGTCGATGCTCTCTTAAAAAAAATCTCATACCCGAAACTATGAAAAAAAATAATATTGTATTCAAAGGATTTCACTTAAATAGATATAACTTAAGTTATTTTAGTGAAACATAAAAAAATGAAAATGTTATGCAATATACTAATTCAAAATAATTTATAAGTGGTCCCAAATAATTACGAAATTTTAAAAAAAAGTGGTTCCACAAGAGAAACCACCGAAAATACGGCTGCAATTAAAAATAAAAAAATTATTTTTTCTACTTAGTAAAATTTTTGACTGTGTATAATTGTTTATATTGCTTTTGTATTACTTAAACAAAAGTTTTTCAAATTTTAACAACATTGACATAACAAATATCAATACGAAAGTTATTTTTTTCTTTAAAGTGATATCAAAAGACCAGTACTATATTACACAGTTAAAGTCCTTATCTTTTTATAAGTTGAAAATTTGTTTAATTTTTTGAACTAGGAAGTAGGAAATTTTAGTCATTTTAATACCCGCATAATTGTTGCATATTTTTATCAATTGAAATTTATTTTATATTATAATACCAAGTAAATTTAAAATACGTAAAAAATATAATTACATATTATTAGCAAAAAGTCTGTCATGTCCAAATGTTCAAATTTAAAATAAAAATATTTTGATATAGACATAGAAAAAATTGTTTAATTATTATTAATTAATTATATAATAATTAAATATTTATACAGTTATTTTTATTCTTAGAAAACGTCAACAAATTCACTTGCCTCTTTTGTTCAAGGAGTCAATTATATCAAAATTATTTTTAAATAATAAATTAACAACATTAGTAGATAGTTATTAGAACTTATAAACAAAGATAAATATTAAAATTTAAGCTTGATTCTAATAATAATATGTAGGTAGGTAGGTAGGTATATAGGTAATAGGATTGTTAATTAAGTTTAATAAATTTGAGCGTATTTTTTTAATATATTTTGAACTTTTTTATTCACATTTTATCAATTTACATACTTAACCAATAATATTTCTCCATTCTTTTATTTATTTTGAATTATGTAATATTTAGTAATCACACATTGATATTACTTACTAAATACAATTATTTAGTTACGAGTTCTTGTACTTGTAATAACAAGAAAACAAATGACAAAATAAAATAAATATAAAGCTAAAAATATAATAAAAAGAAGTGGCCAGACAAATACAAAGGACACAAGCCTTGGATGTAAGTCCGGTGTTAATAATTATTGAATATACTTGTTCTCACATTATTACATTCCTCCTGTTCTTCGGAGGGTTCTCGAGGTCTTGTATTCGAGAATGTAATCAAGCACACCGTTACGTAAATTAGATAGTAAAAGAACCTGTACTAACAATAGGTATTAACACCGGACTTACATCCAAGGCTTGTGTCCTTTGTGTTTGTCAGACCTTCTACTTTTTACAAAATTTTTATATTTATTTTAATTTATCATATTTTCTTGTTATTACATACCTATGTATTAATTTTATATTTTTTTATGGTGTAAATTTGACAAAAAATGAATTTAAATATTTAATACATTAATATGAAGTGGCATCAAGCCAAAATTTAAATCGTTAAGTGTGGGCTGAACACATTTAATTGTATGTTGAGTCAAAGTTCTCAAAATATTAAAATATGAGCAGTGGCCAGTTAAAAATTTAACAGAAAACGTACAAAACATTTTGTTATGCATATTTTGTAAAAAGAATCAAAGATATGTGGTAGGTGTGTGTACCATTAGAATAGAAACAAAAATAGTTTCATTCATAACAGAATGATACTAATAATATAGGTACATTGATTACAAATACATGGATATTGAAAAAAATAAAAACACAATAAAACTAAATACTAATTATACTTGTAATCCTAGACTTACAAAAACTTAAATAGAATAACACAAGATTATTAACTAAATTATCTTAACAGTTTATCTTAAATATATTTGTATTACGTTATCGAACGACCAACTTTATGAAAACACAATTACTATAGACTTAAAACGTACTTTTAATCGAAAGGTAGTATTATAGCCATGGTAAAGGCCACCTTGTAACCTATGTAATTAAATAATGAAGGCAGGCATTGATCATCTGTGAAAATAGAAAAATAATAGTGTTTTAAAAATAATATATTGTCGTCTAAAATCACAAAAAATGCTCAAAAGAAATTAATTTATTATCCATTAAATTTTCTTAAAAATAATATTGTTTTTTACCACGATAAAAAAAATCGCTGATAATTTGGATAGGTTGTTACGGAATAAATACCAACGCATCAAAAAGGTCTTTTTCAAGTCCAACAATTCGACCGATATAATAAGTGAGTAAAACACACATAACATAGGAAACACGCCTATAGAAGTATATTTTAAACAAGGATATCTCAATGTTATGACAAATAAAAAACACATCGACTATATCGGTGCACTTTTACGGAATAGTCAGTCCACTTCAATTCTTCAACCTGTCAACATCTATAGCAAAACCAAGCCCAGAACCAAATAATAGAAAACTCGGACCATACTACGACCCTGTCGATACACGACGACTAAATGCCGTCCTGCACGACGATCAATCCACGAGGCTGCCGCACCACGGTAGAGTCTGACTACGACAATATCGTCATCACTCCACGGCGACTAAGAAGTATATCGTGAACACCGAGGCGCTTTAGCAACGTGCTGAACCACAACGACCATCGAGACGGTCACATTAGAGCAACTCGACCGTAATTATCACCGCCGGTCTCCTACATCGCGACGTTCCATGGCGGACCTGACTCGTATCGACCCACAAACGTATAAACGGTCACCGAGGAGCTGTAGCGAGAACCGTGTCGACCGACAATCAACATTCAACGTAACCTACGACCAATCATATCGATCGTACGATATCATTGGTCCACAGCAACCTCGGAATCATCAAACGCCCGAACAGCAACCAATTATAACCGGCCGACAGACTAAAAGTACTCGATTCAACACTAGCGTTGATCGTGAGGAACAACCAAAGACAAGTTAAGCAATCGATCGAAAAACGATCATTTCGCGGACCAAGAGCGAACCCACGGCCGAGGATAGACCTACGATCCGGACATCGAACGACAACCAAGCGCCGTCTCCAAAATTGCCCTTCTTGAAGCGACCACGTCCGATATGACTCCTCAGCGCACCTGTCTAGGCTACGCTTTTCCGGTCGAGCCAATTGCTTAAGCGGGCCCGACGAGATAAGACTCGATCCCACCCCTTTAATATTTTATCGATACCATATAACGACATTTCTATTACTGTATAGGGTCCATAAGTAATACGTGGTCACTTAACCCTATACCTATATAAATATATATATATATAATACAACAAGTATTTACAGCATAAATAACTAGTGTACAGACTTCATTCACAATCAACACACGTATTTAGTATGCCGTATTAGGGTACCAAGAGTCTATAGTACGAATCTAAAAAACAATAAACTAACAAACACCAAAATGCACTAATTTTAAGAAATGTAAAACAATTAAAACAACAAATTACAATATGAAATCAAAAGTCTCGAGTGTGAAAAGTAAATAATTATGAAAAATCAGATACAATTGAAAAATGTTTAAACATTTTTACAATAAAGCTAATGTAAATTTTAAATTAAAATGCTCTGTATTGATCTTTTGGTCAGTTAATTTATACCGATACCTATTGTTTTTTTTTACATTAATTGTGTTTTTATTTCATCTTATAAAACAAATATAGTATTTATTTCATATTTAACTCATAATTATTAATAACTAGTACATATTATGTAATCGAATTTAAAATAATCAAAGTTCAACAAAATCGCTGGTATCTATAAGCTACCACTTAAATCAAAATCAATTAATATTTTAAAATTTTACCTGTAGAATACAAACATTATTATTAAATTGTATTTATGGACTATTGAGTATTGCATAGAAGTGTTCAAGTTGAGAAAAAGGTATAGGGCGAGATGGCTATTTTTTTAATAAATGCTATAGAAATATCAAGAAAAAAAATTCTGAAAACTATTAAAAATATTCAAAAAATAATATTCTAATACTTTTAAATGATAATTTTAAAAAATCATAATTAATATTTTAACTTGAAAATGTAACATTATTATTCATATATATATATATACCTACACAAAAAATAAATATAGCTATTTCATTAAAAACAAAACATATTTAATATTTTATGAATAATACATTACATAATATTCAAATTTGACGAAGTAGTACAATAGTACAGCTATTTTTTTAAATAATACATTAATACCTCAAATTAACACAAGATATACATACATATAGATAGATGTGAAGTTATTAATTGAAATTTTATGAGGACATCCTTTAGAAATTCAGAAATCTTCTGGGGCTATCAACATTAAAAATATTAAATGTACCTACACATTTATCCAAAGAATATCAAGAAATGTTTATTTCTAAAACCTTGTTCTATTGAGGTAACCACATAATTATTTTAATTATACCGTATAATTATTACTTACCAATAGTTTTAGAATTTAAAATATTCATATTAACGAATTCGTCATTGAAAGTATTTGAACATTTTGAGCGTTAAGTACTTCTATTTCGATTGATCGTTACCATTCTTAAAAAATATATATATTTAAATAAACTCAATTATGTTATTTATACAACTATTTATGTAATATTTTGATATAATGGTATAATAATAATATTTTATACTTTCGATTCATTTTGGATGGCAAAATCAGTATTTTGATCGAATTTTCTGAGTAGTACATATTCAATAAGAATATTTTGATGTTCAATTATCCGATTGACCTAAGAAAAACATAATTATTTTTAATATCTTTTAGAAAAATATCGAAGAATAGCAATAAAATCCGCAATATTTACCCAACTATTTTTATTAAAACTTTCGATTTTCTCAAACTTCCGCTTTTCGAGTCTGTGTTTTATTATATGTGATTCCATTTCCTCTAACGAATCGCTGATCGAGAAACATTCCAAACATTTCCATCTGCAGAAAACGAAAATATTGTTAATTAACAAAATTACTATGAATGAGTAAGCAAAAAATAACGAAGTTACTTACAGTTTGCAATTAATTTCTTTTAACAAGTGTTCGCAGAAAGATTGTTCTTCCTCGGTTATAAACACATTGCATACTGGACATACGTATTTGGCAATACACTGTATCATTGTCAAATAATCGTTAGGATAGTCGGAAGGGTTGCTGAGTATTTTTTTTTGAACTTCTGATACTACGATCGATTTGGCGGATTTCGAACAAGTGGTAGTTGAAATTTCTTTAGATCCAGGAATTATGATTGTTGATTCAGCGACACTGTTTAAAGTTTCCGAAACATTTAGCATATTGCATTGTGTACGCATATCGTATTCACCAACATTTGTTTGTTTATTAAGTGGTTGCAGTTCTTTACCTGAACTAACCTAAAAAATTGTTTTTTATTTTTGAAAAGCAGTTAAAAATTTACTATATTATGTAGGTGAGAATTTTTCATTTATTAATATATTATTTTCACACATTTTATCTGGCAGCTATATAAGGACTTACTTTATCAACATGTTTGTTCAAGTAATTAACTGGCGAATATGGATGATTCAATTTTAAATGTTTTTTAAATACGTCATAATCACTGTAATCAATTAAACATATAGAGCATTTAAACGTGTTTAATGTGTTATGAATCTTTGACATGTGTGCAGCAATCCCAGTTTTAGTATACTTGACATCATAGCCACATAATTTACATATCCATTTAGATATTTGTTGATCTATTACAAATATCAGAAAATAATTTAAAGATATTGGTAAAATTGTACATAATTGTACATTTAAAATAAAATTTGTACATACAAATTAACCACAGAATAAAATTTATACAAACCCAAAGGTATGATATTTTGTATAGGTTTTTGTTTTCTAATCGCAATTATATTGAATTCATTTTCGCCTTCTATAAAAGATGAATGTTTTCTTTTCATGTGTGCTTTTATTTTTTCACGTTTAAAATGAATGAAACTACAATACTGACAAAAGTATAAGTTTTCGGCATGATGATTAAAGTGCCACTTCAATTCTCTGAAGTTGACGAGCTTAATCTGTATTGGTTTACAATGAGGACATCTGAAAAAATTGATGAAATAATGTATTGTAACATAAATACACGTTTATTAAGTAATATGATGATATTTATAGTAACATAATTATACTTACATAAAAAGCCACATAATATTATGATGATTCAATATATGAGTTTTCAGTATTTCTATATTCAAACCTGTGAAATTACACCCATAGAATGCGCATTTAAAACGTTTTCTTTTTGAGACGAACTGAGGAATATTTTCAAATGGTTTATCTTGATTGAATGAAGATATTGTAGTAATTGATGTTGCTATTTGAAAATCTTTATTATTTTTATCTGATTTCGCCTAAAAATATTATTGTTATAATTTTTGAATTAAATACAAAGAAAACAAATTTAATTGATGAATTAACTACTTATTTAGAAAATAATTAATAAATAAGTAGTTTTTAAGTGTGAATATTACCTTTTCATTTTGTTGAACATCAAATAAACTAGTGAATGAACTGATCATATTCATAGACGTAAATACAGAATTGGAATTACATGAAATAGATTTAAAAATGTTCTCAGTTGAGTCTTTTGGTTCTACTCTATGTTTCTTAATGTGTGCCATTAGATTAGATCGCACCTTAGTTTGATAATCGCAAAATAAACATCTCATCGGTTCCAAGAAATATTCTGTTTCTGGAATGCCATCAATATTTTCTGAAGAAAAATACTTTTCTATTGTAGTGCCCAGAATAGTATCATTCGACATGTATGGGTTAGATGTTTTTTTGTTGCTTATATTCTATAGTATGTAATAAAAATATTAAAAAAAAAAAATCAATTAACTAATATATTATATCGAATAGATGATTTCAATCGTCTAAAATAAGGGCACGCTTTTTAAGAAATCAGATCATTTCATACAATAATAAATAGAAAACTTATTTCAACTGAGCAATAAGTTTTTAATTACCACGCACCATTGCAAGAAATGCATTGCATTAATATTTATACGTTACATTTTAATTTTTAATTCAATAATAAATCATAGTAAACATTACTAAGATAAGGCCGATAAGGGTTAGGTTGTTGATTTACAAGGGTTTCTATTATACTATACTGCATTAAGTATATTAAATTTATGTTATAACTAGTAATTTCTTAATTCGGTAGATTTAGCTGCAGATCTTTTATAATTAAGTTTTTTTACATTACTAATCAGGTTATATACTTTTGTCCGACTCTTTTTAAGGTAATTAATCCTTATTTCTTCCACGATGTTAACATTTATTTTTAGTTTAACTGAAGTGATAAAGGCCATTGTTATTTAGTATTTCTCACAAGTTTTATTATGTTATTATATATTAACACAATTATAAAACTGTTTACAAAAGTACAAATATATTGTAATGAGAAAAATAAACTTAAAATTCAAAGTTTCGAAAACTGGAAAGTCGCTTTACTATATGATAGATGTTGAATGTATCTTTTAATTGAGCAATTTACTGTAAAGGATTTATTAAATTTGAATTCAATGATAAATCATAGAATACAATGAAAATTAATTCTGAGTGTAGATGATCTGACGGCCTAAATTTTTAAGTATTGTATATACTTTTTTCTTAAAATATAAACATCTAAATAAACATACATAACTATACAACCAATTCATTTATATGTCATCTCAGAATCTAATACTTATGAGAAACTTTGGTTTTTTAAATTAAATATTTTGACTTAGAAACAATGGTTATTAAAAAAAGTATTTTTAAACATAAAACAATTTCAGAAAATTCTAACATAGAATAGTAAATATTTTATTAAAAAAATGCATGTATTTATGATAATTTTTCTAATCAAAGTTAAAAATCTAAACAAAATTGATTTTTTCAATATTTTACATTAAACGAATATCCTCATTTCCTGCTGTTTTTTGTCTTCAATTTTTCAGGTTTTTTCGATTAATAAAAAAAAATACTTTCCGATTTTTGTCTTTTCACTAAATTATTATTTAACTCTAATTTTGATAGATATAAAAAAACATCAAATTTTATAACAGAAACCACTTTCAATGTTGAAAATGAAAGCAAAATTTCTGGATCAAAACTTGAAGATAAATTTAAAAAAATTACAATAAATATTTACGCTTTATTGTTTATACATATACTCTTCAAAATTCTAAGAATACAAAAAAAATAAATATACTTACGTTGCAACTATCACTGGAATGTTTTCTTTTTAAGATTTTGTGTTTTTCTCTTGATTTAACCTTACTACGTCCAGTATGCTGTTCAGGCGTATTCAAAGTATTTGGTAATGCAGTTAATTGAGAATCATTGTATTTGTTATCAACTTTAAAACGTTTCTTGTGAACAGTAGTAGTACTATCATAATCATCCGTTAAAACTATACAATCATTAGATCGTTTTTTTGTTTTCGAAGATTTATCCTGGCATACGAGAAATCTGTCTTTCTCAATATCCGTCGCATTAATATCTACAGGCACGAACTCGAGGTTGGAAATGTTATGTTCTTTTCTTACGTGCCTCTTGACAATGTCACTAGATGGTAATTCCAAGTTACAAAAAGTGCACGTAAAACGGTTTAGTCTAAGTCGTTTTGGAAGTTTGTCAGCCTCATATGACGAATTCCATACCGTGTCAGACTGTGCTATACTAAAAGTACTCTCTTTAGGACTTTCTATTGGACAGTAATTCAAGCGATTTTCGGACGAATGTATATTTTGGGTGACTTTATCTGAAATACAAAAAGTTAAAATAATTTCTAAGTTCAGTTATTTCGTGTTGTTGATGTTAAACTTCACAAAGTCGAATTACTAGGCGTAAATAGGGTATTAAATCAATGGAATTAACAATTAAAAATATTTCATAGTAAATTAACGTGTGTAGCTTTGTTTGCTTTGCTAATAACTAGGCCACGGAACTTGATGCATTTGCATCTTTTTTCTAATGCGTTTATACGAGACTTGTTTTTACAGAAATGTGACTTATATTATGTAAAATGAAATGGAACCATTTTTGTTTTGCATTTTTCAGTAATTTTTGGTTATACGGTAATTTTTTACTAATATTTGCGCATTTTTTTATATTTTTCTTTTATATTAGTTGACAAAACTAAATATTTGAAATAACTAACGTATTTTATAGCCCAATCCTTCAATTACTTTTCTAAAAATGCCGTTTTCTTATTTGTGTCTATAATTATTTTGTATTACTGATATAATTTCTTATCTTCGTTTTAAATTTAATTTAGGCCCTAGTCTATAAAAAAAAGCATATTTACTTTATAAAAATATTAGCATTGTTTAAATTTAGATAAATAAAATAATAAGTGAATGATTAAAAAATATTAATTTAAAAACGATAATTTTTTGGTGATTTATTATTAAAAAACGTAATATTTGAAAATGTTATTATTTTTAGGATAATTTTTTGATATTTATTAATCATTTTAATACCTTTTTTTGTATGCATTTTTTAAAGATTTTCAGGTCATCAAATTCCAGGCTCTACTAATACAATTTTACAAAAATGTTTCTAAAAAAATTAATACATTATAATATATTTTATTATCTATTAATAATTACAGTATTAAACTGATTTTCTAGTTAGACATTGCAACAATCATATGAGATTTTAAATTATAATATTACACATCAAAATGTTTTATTTTATTTACTATTAAGTAAAACCTAAACTTATACAGAATTATTCTCACAACATTGTTGATCAAAGTTTTCAATATTTTTCGTCAGAAAATTATCATTTACATGTATAGTTAATCGTTA
Source organism: Melanaphis sacchari (assembly GCF_002803265.2). NCBI lineage: Eukaryota > Metazoa > Arthropoda > Insecta > Hemiptera > Aphididae > Melanaphis > Melanaphis sacchari. The sequence continues at coordinate 275,998 of NW_020270605.1, forward strand.
ATATTTTTATAATATGCAGTCTAGTATTATATATACACATATTATTTATTGAAATATCCAAGCATAACTATAGAATAGTTGAAATAAATTCTATGATAAATTAGTAGATAAGTTAGTAACCTAACCTAAGCCACCCAAGCTCCGCCTTATTTGCGCCTAAAAATTCTATCAAACTTAACTAAGCGTACCAATAGTTTTAATGGAGATCAACTTATTCAGTATTGCACTCTTAGTTACATATTTTTTAGACAGGTCGATTGGTTTTTCGGATGAATGAGTTTCTAAGCTATTTCCACTAATTTGTATCTCAAAATTATTTATAAGATTATCGTTTGACAATTCTGATGGTTTTTTTTTTTCATTCACGATTGGAGCTATGACATTTTGAATTTGTTGTGTATCTTGTGAAACTTTTTGTTTTACTTCGTCAGATAATGTAACCTCATTTTTTTTTTTATCAATAGCTGTTGATGTGTTTCTCGACGACTGTGCAATTTTTTTAAAAATTTTATTTAATAGTTGAGCACTATTGTCAACTTCATCTATTTTAGTATTTGTAAACATATCATCGGGATCCATTTGACGTGTATCATTCATCTCTTTAGTTAGAGATTCTTTTATACTAATTTTTTTTATTAAATTTGTACCCACTACTTCTATTATTTCATCGGGTACATATTTTTTAATATTTAAAATGTTAAGATTTTTTATTTTTCTTTTATCCTATAATAAATAATAATAAAAACATATTAATAATAATTTTCATTTTATACTTATTACTTTTATAAAATATAAACTTTATTCTTTAATAAATGAACTTACACAAACATCGTTTTTCGGAGAACGTTCCAAACATAAAGGTTCATATTCAAAATGTTCCATCGCCAAGTGAATTATTATGACTTCAATACATTCAGCACCAAACAAACAGAAAATACATTGATATTTGTTGATTTTGTGCAAATTAAAATGCTAAAAAAAAAATGAAATCATAATAATATTGATTAGGAATAGAAACGTAAATTATAATAGGTATTATTAAAGCTGGATATCATTAATTTAATAAGTTAAAAGTCAAATTAATTCCAACTCATAAATTTAACTTAATATTTTGATGTTATTAATAATTTAAGATTAACTTATTTATCTCTTTGTTAACTTAAAATCATCTTATAATTTTTTAATATTTGCATATTATCTAATATTATCCGAAAAATAATTTTTTTTAGATATAGTGTTTACAGTTTATTTTAAGTTCATTGAATATAGACAACATAATAATTAAAAAATATAGTATTTACGACGAATTTTGTATTTTATGTATTCATAAATATTAATTACTAATAATATATAGGGACAGAAATAGTTGTCCATAAAAAGACATTAATTTATAGTCTTGGGCCCAGGAGTTTTATTTCTAATATTTGTTAGTTATAAATACGATTATCATGGCAAATAACTATTTAAACTTAAAATAATTATTATAATAGCACCTAAATTAACTATAATATAATACATTTTTAAATTTTTTTTCATTTTTCACTCATTTTGCTGCTACAGTATTATTTAGTATTCACTACTTACTTTCTGCGATCGGCTAGTCTACTAAAAATTTAGTTATTTTAAATAAACTATTTACCTAAAGTTTGTGTAAGTTAATTAAGTAAATCACTATGTAATTGTATTAATTATAACAAATACATTATGTTCATCATGCAAAAGATATATTCTCTTATAAATTTATAATTAAACTAACTTAACTGAGTTAAAAAATGTCATCGGCTTGTCCAGCCTTAATTATTACCTAAGTATATGATTTACTCATTCGTAGAAAGACTTGAAAATGTAAATGACATAAAGGGACATGTCTTAGATGTTAATAGAAAATTTAAAATTAAATAGTTTTAATATAGATTATAATGATTAACCTTAATATTAAGTAAAACGTAAAAATTTTTGATTAAATCAGTAACATAAATTTTAATTATAACATACCTCGAGTACTTATATTTAATATTATGTTATAATGTGTAAGGTAGAATTCCATCAATGGACGGTTTTCTCCACTCTCATGTATGTGTCGTATCCATATCGCGTAATTCTGCGTTTCACGAAATGGACAAAGTTTATACCCATTTCGCGTAATTCTGCTACCTAGACAACATTGCACGAAATTAATGTAACATTACAGAACTAGTTCTGTCATCTTGACAAACACTTAGCGTAAAAATATTTATAATTATGTGTAGATTTATCATAACTATATTATAAACTGTGTTCTATGTGAAACGAATTAAGTCAAAGTAACTATTACTATAATATTTAGTGTTTTAGATTATATAGAATCATTAAGATATTTATAATCAGTATTAATAATTCTGTACTATATTCAAAATGATAAAAAATATAACTATAAAAAATTATCGTTACGCTAAGTGTTTGTCCATATGACGGAACTAGTTCCATAATGTGTAGTTTAGGTAGGTATACATTTCATGAAATATTTTCCAGATAGCGGAATTACGTGAAGTGGAAAAAAAAGCATTTTAATTTCGTGAAACATACAATTACGCGATATGGGTGTAACATACGCATATTTTAACTAATTAATTTAATTTATATTAGTATACAATTTTATACTTTTAATCTAATATTGCATACATTTCTAAATAAAAAAAAAAATACAAGACTCATGCAGAGGATTAAAAGTGTGTTTAAAAAAAAAAAAAATTTATTAAATTATAATATTTTAAATCAATTAGATAATATAAACAAATCACACGCTTACTTTAACAAATATTTTCGGATTGGACGAAACAAATCCATTGTCATTATTTTTAGCACAAAGGTCACAAAAGAATTGGTCACAATGTACATGGTCCAGTCTCAAATGAGATAAAAAATCACTATTGATATAAGACGAAAAAGTACAGCATCCTAAATAAGTTAAAACAAGGTTTAAGTTTAATCTGTAAGAAAATATTGATCTTCATCAAGAATTCTGGCGAAAAATTTTAACATTATTACACAATGTACAACAAAGAATCTTAAAGCATTATATAATATAATATAAATAAATATAATAATAAGACCTACTAAGTTAGTAAGCTAATGTAGGGTAATAGAATAAATTCATGAAAAAAAAATTAACCAATATTATCATAGAATAATAAAATTAAATCAGTTACAATAATAAATAGACAGATATATCAGTCTTGAACTATATTACAATAAAGGTTTATTGAAAATTTGAATAATCAAACGAAACATTTTGTGAAATCATTAAATTTATTGGCTCTTTTACTCTGTTTATTGACATCAAATGTAGACAATCATTTTACATAAAAATAAATATTTCACACAAAAATCAAAATGATTGAATAATTTGTTATTATAATATTACTTATTTACCTAAGAAATGTATAGGTAAAATTAATAAATTTCGACGATTTATATTGGTTAATATTTCTTTCAAATCAATGTAATTGTAAAAAAAAAAATATAGCAACTCCGTGATAGCAATATCACACTAATACCTTAAGCTCTAAATTTTCATATAAAACTTTCACAAGATTTTATAATTATTTTGTAACGAAATGTAATGTAACCACACTAACTCTTTTTTATAACTTTTATAATGTACAGGAATTATTGTCTTTATTTTAAATTAATTGTAAATACCTTTACTATAATCGTGCATGATATGACTATGCTAATAAAAGTCTTAAAAAAATTAATTCTGTTTACTATAATATGTTATTTATTTTTAAAACTATAGACGAGGCTGAAAGTTTCCATAATACATGTAACGCAGTTTAATAATGCTCATCTACCGATATTTGTTGTTATAACTACCCTTATATAAACTCAGGCAGAAACATTTACCAAATTATCTCTAAATATTCAAAATGAATAATTAAACCAAAATCGAAGGAAGAGTTACAAAAAATTGAATTTATTTGTAAGCAACACTAAGATTATGTAAATAATAAATCACCAGAAAATATACTAAAGTATTTGGCCATAGTTGGAAATAGGTATCGAGGCTTTAAAATATTTGTATCTGTATTTTAATATTAAAAAAAATTATGATAAAACTTAGTTTTTGTTTAATAAAAATTTGGCAATGTCGCACCCAATTTCACGCCCATAATAAATACCACAATAAATACCCTTTGAATAGTCAAAATCATGTCCTTTGTTATTCTGGCATTGCGCGCAATCGTACTCCGCCGGAAATTAATAATTCTAATTTGTTAATACAGGGTGTTAGAGTGACGTCATGCTGGTACTCAGTTAATTTAAAACAAATTTTACGGGGTTCTTAAATTTTAGGCTATATTTGGTTACAAAATGGTCACGAGATTTTATAAAAATTCTAAGTCAAAGAAATAATCGGGTTACACGCGTGATGTCACGATAAGACAGTCAAACTTAAAGTGATCTTTAACAAATTTCAGGTCAGTCAGAATTCTCTAATTTTGAGTTACATATTTGGTTACAAAATGGTAACAAATTTTTGTGAGTTATTAAATTAAAAAAAAAATTTAATAATACCGGATACTGGGATAACGTCACCTCAGAATTTTAAATTAAAAATTTAAATTTTAAGGTTCCTTGTAAATTACAAAATAATACAAAATCATGTAAAGGTTTTAAGTAAAAATTTAAAAAGTGAAACGACGCGACGTAGTTTCCAATGATTTTTTTCTACTGATGAAATCTTAAATCGAATTCTGGTTGCAGTATCTTTTGTTGAAATGAAAATGTTAAGCAACAGGTATTTTATTTTATACTAAAATATTATATGCTTTAATTTCAGCACTTTTTTGCTGTCACTATATTTTTAGAAATTTTTTTACGACTAAGCAAAAACTACAACAGATCTACTATGAAAATCGATTTCACCGACTACCAGAAGAAAACGTGCCTAAATGTATCTAAAATAATATTTCTATTTAGTAGTTAGTTATGAATAAAATACTTTTAAACTAAAATAATTGTTTTAAAATGAGTTGAATTAAAACTATTTCACAAAGCATAGATTAATAATGAAATTTAATAATTGTACATAAATTATATTTTAAAATACATTTCCGATACTTACCAATGTTGCAAACATAACGTGGCACGAATTTTTTGAAGTCAACCGCCTTCACTATTTCTTTCCGTTCACCTCGGCGATTCTTGAGTTTTAATATTGATGGTTTTTGATCATTATGAAATACATACTGAACAATAATAATAATAAATCATGACAGTTTTATATTCTATTGAAACTCGTGACCTTTATGGTCAGTATGACAATAATCGTAAGTAAAAGAAAAATTCAGTGTACCGTTATAACAAAAATATCTCTGAAAAAATATCTTTAGAAAATAACCTAACCTATAAAAAATTATCTCTTGTAACATAATATACCTGGAATAATCGTTTATTGAAAAATTCATACAAAAAAAATACTATCTTAGACGAATTTGTTATTGAAAATCAAGAACTTTTATGTAAATACTTTTAAAATTTGAAAAAACTATACGTCACGCGTCAGAATGTTTTTAATTATATTATTTTATTTAGATATTGATTATTAAAATAAAATTATTAAACGTTTATTTTAATATTTTTTTTTTCTACAAAAATTAACTGAATTAATTGAAAGATTTAAAAATAGAAAAATACAGGTATATACACATTCAATAAAAATATTATAATTTGGCTATGTACAAATGAATATTAATTATTATGTATTAATTTATTTAAAATGTGTGAAAATTGTAATGATAAAAATGCTATTTGTTATATTTTTAAATTAAGTAAAAAAAAATAATATAATTTTAAACAAATTTAATACTTTTTGATATAATGAGTCAAGAAAATAGTATTTATTGTCAAATTATAATATAAAATAAAATCAGAAAAAATATATTTAAAAACTTAGAAATATTCCTATAAAAATATACATTCTCCCACACCCCCTCTGTCCAGTGAGGGAGAAGATAATTTTAGACAATAAATAATTTTTTTCTTATCCATTAGTATGCATATACATCAGAATAAATTAGCTTTTGTGAGTTCAATAAGTGAATGAGCCCAATAAACAAAAACTATTGTATTTCATTAAAAACCGTTAATATTTTACAAATTTGTATTTATTTTTATTCTTCTATATAAAATTAAGTGAGTATTAGGTACAAAGTTCTAAAATTTAACGATACTTAAATGTGACATTAAAATTATTGTTAAATGAATTAAGGTTTAAAATTACGTTAAATGCCTCAATAGCATGAAACCTATGTTCATTAAATATTTTTCAATTGCCAGCTTGTACAAGCAGGGTTGGACTAGCTTTATAACACGGCCTGGGCAAAATAATTTCGAACGGCCTTAATGAAACTTTAATAAGTACTCCTAATCAAACGTTTGTTTACTAAAAATGTATCTTCATAACTCAATAAACAATATATACATAGGTACATTTGAATGTTTTTAGATTTAATGTTATACTTTTAATAAATCAAATTTACGCACAATATAATAACAAGCGTCAATAACTTATTTATTTTATTTTAATTCAAAAAAATGTAACAATAAATATATTAATACAACATAGAAAATAATTAAACTTAACTTTCCTAAACATAACGCATAAATTCATTTTTAACCAGTACTTGGCTTCTTTATTCATATATAATTAATATATTTTTTTATTTTAAAGAAAAGGAAAAACATAAAAAAATGTATATTTATTCATTTTATACTACTAATATACTTTTTAATACTGAACTTATGGACATAAATTAATAACAGAATTATGAGATTATAATACGTAAAGAAGGAGAAAAATAATGTATTTATTCTAACTATTATTTATTTATGTATAGTAGGTAATAGCTGGTAAACGCAAATTTTATATTATATATTTATGCATATGAGTAGGCAATAGGCTTATATAAACAAGTCTCATACGGAAAAAATTTCCCGACTACCATTTTTTTCCACATTATATTCATATAAATATAAGTCATTATCATTATCATTTATCATGATATTATATTGTTTGACTGTATGAAACTATTCAAATATAATATACAATGATTAGTATTTAAAAATTAAAATATTAAAGACTGCATTTATATTTTGTATTACATTGATATAATAACCTACCTATTAAGATGAATATTTTATAGATAAAAAAAAAAAAAAAACGATTTAATTTAAATATGTTTATACATTTCAGTTTTATTGAGTTAGAAACTTAGAACATATTATATTACTAAAATAATTACTTACCAGTAATTGAATAATAATTGATTTGAAATCGACAGAAACGTCAGAAAATTGGGAACTGGGCACAGACTTATAATATTGAACGTCTAAACTATTGAAGTTTTAAAATAAAACTGTTATAAATCTTATAAAAAATATTATTATTATTGAAAAACAATTTCTTTATCGCATTAAGAGGACGTCGTACCCGCATATGTTGTCTCCGTCTTACAAATGCGTAACATGGCAAATAGTACTCTCAGAAGATCACGTTTAGCTCCTTCAGCTTGAAAATTAGAATGAATTGACCTCTTTTGAAATTTAAAAGTGAGATTATTATCTAGGACATCTTATAGGCTTTTTATTATATTTTAATTTTAAAGCGAGTTATGTGTGTTTTAAGACGTGCAAGCAATTTACAATTTTAAAATACTCATAACTTGCTTTAAAATTAAAATATAATAAAAAGCCTATGAGATGCCCTAGATAATAAATCTCACTTTTAAATTTCAAAAGAGGTCAATTCATTCTAATTTTCAAGCTGAAGGAGCTAAACGTGATTTTCTGAGAGTACTATTTGCCATGTTACGCATTTGTAAGACGGAGACAACATATGCGGGTACGACGTCCTCTTAACGCGCATGGTACAGTCGGTACGACTACCTATCATATTATACACTATGTCTTCTTTTGTTTTCAAATTTCCATAGTTGTTCTATTTATAAATAATATGACAAAACCATTATTATCAATCAGCCTATCGCGATGTTAAATATGTTCAATCTTTACACTACTGTATAGTAGTATAATATAGTTATCTAATTCCGTGTCACCGCATACAATAAGTCAATAAGTGACGTCACGCTACAGTGCGATATTTTTGTTTTATTATAATATTAGAAGATTTATTAGACGTATTAAATTAAAAACAAAACAATTTGAGTGGTCTTTTGTAAATAAAATTACAGCGGCCCCCGGGGCATGCCCCGATACCCCGGTGGCCTAGTCCAACCCTGTGTGCAAGGCTAATCAAGAATTTTTACTATAAGAAAGATATCTAATTTCAGAGATATCTTTAAAAAATTAAAAGAGTACTTTTAGGTTAAATATTTTAACCAAAGATACCGAGTACTTTGAATGGTCGTTGATTTACCTCGTGGATTAAAACGTGTGAAGCTGTATATGCGCGATACAAGCAATATCGACAAAAGTATTTACAAAAAGTATAGTTTTCAGTTATGTGGTTGGTGTAACGGCCAATGCTTTTCGCACTAAACTGCTTGAAACAATACATGCATTGCATAAACTGATTAACAATTCTCCGGTTATCTGAAATGATATAATATAATGACTATATAATAATATATTAAAATGTCAAACGTGTTCCAACGGGCACGTCAAACGCCAATGAGAATAAGTACACTTAATATATACACATAAATAACCAGAATTACTCCAAAAACTAAAAAAATAATCTAGGATACGTGAAATGTTTAACAATAAATTATGTTGGACTTTAATACTGCAGTGGTTTTAAAAATGTTAACTTACTTGAGTGATATATGCCTTAAATTATTATAATATTCTATATTTTAAACTATCGTTCACATACTGTTCGTATATTTAACCAAAAAAA
>NW_020270605.1:287512-320577 GCF_002803265.2 Melanaphis sacchari
TTAAAAACATCCTTTTCCTAAAGACAAGACACTTACAACTCAATTTATAGTTTTGAAAATCGATTTGAAGTTTGGAACTAAGATATTTTAATGAGTTTTGCCATGCTTTTGGAATTTATTATTTAAACTTACAATCATACTTTACAGTAATTTTCAAATATTATAGAAATTCACTCTTAAACCTTAAAATTTAGACTTGTGGCAAATTTACAATTTTTAAGTAAATGCCAAGACTGCCATTTGATATGACTATATTGCATACAAATTGTTTAGACCCATATTAAATATGGCAATGTAGTTAATAACTTCTGTGCTCATTGCCATAAATCTGAGTTGTACTGTTGAAATTTAAACAACTTATAAATAATTTTATATTATATATTATTTATTAGTAATTAAAATTTGATTAAGTCATTGTTTATTATAATAGTATGATAATGGTATAGGTATAATAATAAAATAATCTTAAACAAATTAAACAGTTGTATTTAATCATATTTAAAAATTCATTATTAAATAAAGTAAAAATGACTACCTGTCTAATAAGTGAACTTATTTTGTGTATTAAAATAACAAAATATGAATCAAACACTATATAAAAACCATTACTTATAATTATCATGACCTTATGATGAGTATAATGTTATAAATTAAATTAAAATAATTTATAATTTTATAATTAATCACTTTCTTAGATTGTTATTAAACTATTATTAATTTCAGACACTTTTAAGTTTTATAAAACTATAAAGGCAGTATCCTAGAATAAGCTTTACTTCACACAGTAAATTAAGTCTTTTTAATTTATTGTGATTCAGGCTCTTCAGAAAATGCAAATTTCAAATTGATGTTTGATGATTTTATTTGAATTCTAGTTTTCTTTAAAACTATAATTCTTTAAATATCTACTTCTCCGTAAATTGTTTTATAAAGAATCTGTCTAGAATTCTGTTACTCTCTAATAATTTTAATATCTCTCCATAAAACAAGTTTATTTAAGTGTATTTATTAAAATTGTTACCAATATATCTTTACTCAATTACTTAAAATCTATAAATCTTTATGTGTAAGCTCATTTAATTTGAATAGTTTTCCAGTTTTTATGTTTGGATATTGTAGGCCATTGTAGGGAATATTATTACCTCCTCTAAGTAGCCTATTCTTTGTTTTCAATTGTAGAGTGTATCAGATCGCTAAATTTTGTGTGTGCTACTATCAAAATTTGTGGTGGCTGGGAATATCTAGATAGTTAATAGCGTATACAATTACAAATAATCGCGATTTATTCTTTTGTTGGCCTGAACAGTTATCTGAATAAAAATAGTATCTTTCTGAAGACAATTCTGTAGCGAGATTATTTAAATGCATGTAGATATTTGTTAGCACCTCTTTACCTTGATCTGCGTTCCAAAACAAACAATTTGCTTCATTTTAGCCAAACTTATAGCTATAGTTAGATTATGGGTGTAAATTTCTAGCATAATAAAAGTTGATACTTGCGGCTAGATTAATTAGAACACTTTAAAATCATAACAAGACACCATATACTTTTCGGTATTTTCTTTAGCCAGCTTCTTATCTTTTCTTTCAAACCTTGATAATTTGGTTTCATTTTATGTGCTTCAAGCTCAACGCTAAGTACGTTTTCAATATCAGAACTGTTATTGCCGTTCATAAAGCCTGGTCTTTTGGGTGCCGCCAGAAACCTATGTTAAACTTAGTGTTAACACATGTAGATGGACAAAGCATGACTGGTGATTTTATTATTTTCTCACATTCTAATATATAAATTTATACTGCCGATAAGTCAATGAACCATCTATATAAACTCTCTAGAAAGTTTGTTTACGTAAACTAATGATTCAATGCAGGAAAACTAAATGAGATTTTTAATTCCATTTAAGTTCCAAGATCTAATGATCTATGATTATCCATGTTCCCTCTTAAGTCATTTACTAATACACTGCTTTTTAAATGATTCTTATGATTTATCACTTATACATAATGATGCATAAACATTTTTGCATCTCTATACTACTATGTCATCTAATGGAGAAAATAAATTTGATAGCCTTTGTTCCTTCTTTAATATAATATTTATCCAAGTGTCACTAATGTGAAGTATACTTAGTATGTAAGCCCTCCTTGAAGTTAAATCCATTTTCAGGGAATATTTAATACATTTAACCGATCAGCTAATAATGAATAGTAGGGGCACATTTAAATTGCATTTATCAGACATCACAAAAGGTAATAGTTGCTTTGATTAATTGTTTCCACTATTACTATATAAACCTCCTAAATTTAGTTTAGTTTTCCATTCCTACTCCACTGTTTATATATTTTAATCTCTTTTTACTCTTTTATTAATTGGAGCAGCGTAACTGAAATAATGTGGTGGTATGTTTTAAGTTTAGAACTATATTTTGTTAAAATGTACTTAAGGTTCAGTTTGTGAACGTAAACATAACAGCTTCTTGTTACTTCGATCACAACTTGTATGCACCAATAAAATAATAATATAAAAAATGCATAACACTTTGAATTCAATTAATGTAAAAACGAATAAAAGAGAATTTTATTTTTGAAAATAACGATTTAATTGAAATTATTATATTTTCATGTAATACTATAGTACCTATAAAATTGTTGAAACAATTGGATATAATAGTATGTATAGATGGCACTTTTAATTATTGCGATAAACATTTTACTCAATTATATACAGTTCATTGGTTAAAAAATAATATTTATATTCCATTGATGTTTTGTTTTTTACCAGATAAAAAAATATACACTGAATTATTAAAAAAAAAATGAACGTAGTTAGAATAAATCTAAATAAGTTTGTTAGACTTTGAAATATCAATGCACCAAGCAATTAACATTATTTTTTTTTTTTGACAGTACAAATATAGGGATGCCGTTTCCCTTGAACAAAACTTGGTACAGTAAAATTCAAAGCTTAGGTTTTGCACAAGCATTTAATATTGCAAACGATGAATTAGGAAAGTGACTGGCATATAAATTTGGTTTACCATTTCTTAATCCAATAGAAGTTGGAACGTTTTCCTCTAGAGTTTGGACTAGTGTTAATTCTGATAGAAATCTTACTACAAATTCAATTCAAATTTTTGTCATCATCATCTTGATATATTTAAAATAATTGAAGTTTTACAAATATTTCAAAAAAATACATTAATAAAAATAAAAACATCAAATTTCCATACAACTCAAAAAATAAGTAAAAAATAAACGAAGAAAAACAAAATTATATTTATAATAAAATATCAGATTAATCCTTTAAAAAAATAACATAATAAATGTTACATATTATAATAATGACTAGGTGAAATTTTTGAGCTTTCGGAGTCACATAAAATTTAATTTGAATTATTATTATAATTAGTATTTAGTATTTTATATTTTATAATACTAATATAATATATACATACAAAATATAGACTTTAAATTAAATGTATAATATGTAGACTGGATTAATTAAAAATTGGATTAGAATTTTTTTTACAAAAAACAAATAAATTTTAATTACACCATCTAAGTTATCAGCCCTAAGTCTGAATAATGTGTGAATAAAATTTGTATTCATTATAATTTTTATTTGTGTAGAAATTAACATATAATTATTTATTAAAGATGCATTTTTTTCATGCAAGAACTCATGTATGCATACCTAGGGGTAATATTTATCTGCTATATCTCGTGTGGGAACTTACATTCACCCATCCAACTTGTGTCCGATCAAAGGGATACTTCTTATTTATACTAATAATTGTTTCGATTTCTTATCGAAACTTTTTTTAAACAAGTAATAAAAACACACAACTTAAGCTAAAGCTGAGTAGTATACTAAATAGTTAAAAATTACCTTCATATCAACTTGCTAACTTAATAAATTAATTAAATTCTAAAACCACATTCTTAATAAACTTGGAAATGTAATAAAACTATAAATTATTTTGACTTAACGCCAAACTATTTAAAAAAATATATAAAGCTATTATTCAGTATAACTGTAGCCTGTAATACTATAATAGTGATCCACTAACAAAATGCAATCATGATACAAAAACTTTTCACAAAACATATATTTTTTTAATTTCTATTTTTGAATTATTATTTTGCGTGCTCCTATCAAAATATTACTTAATTGTATGATGAAATTCGTTGTAAAATTAGTAATAAAAACTTTAAGATATCATTATTGTATAGTTATAAATTATAATCAATATTTAAAATGTTTTATTTAAATTTACCTGTCATTAGTTTTGCTATTGTTATCTTAAACGTTAAAAAGAAATAAAGTTTAGTTTAAAAATAGTTATACAATCGAAAGATTTGATTTTAATGCGAGTTCAAAATGAATATAGTATTACTAATAATAAATTATTTAAATACATCATACACAGTTTTATTACTTGAATCATTAAGTCAATCTATTTTTATAGATTTACATAACGTTATGATATTTTAAAAATGGTAGTATCTAAATTCGTAACCTTTTCCCAACTTGGTTTGGAGAAAATAACTAAAAATCAAGCCTTTATTATTTTTTATAAATTTAAAAAAATTACCAAGATTTCTAAGCTTTAACACAGCCAATAAAAACATTAATAAAACAGTGTCTTGTGAAAGAGTAAAAATTGCATTAATCATTTAAGTCTTACCTGAATCATGGCAGTGGTCGTTCAAGTGGGTCCGGAAAAACGACCGGTTTCCGAACGTCTCTTTACATTTTCTACCTGAGCATTTGTAAAGGCTTACATGATTATCCGTGGTGGTCATTTTGTCGTAAATCCATTTAGACTTAACTTCGTCTGACAACATGTCTTTTAGATTCCGGAAATATTCTTTTCTATAACTAGTGTTCACAAAATGATAGGACATACCATCAACCGGTATACCATTGTTAACGATGTGTTGTCCCGGTTTGAGATGTACGTCGTATTTTGACTCTACGATATCTCTTTTTATTTTTATTTCCTTCCACTTGCTAAACGAAATATGATCTGTGCTTTGAGTACTTGTATTAATATTTTTGGTTTCAATAATGTCTATGACGTTCTAAATTCATAAGAAAAAAATAAATATCGTAAATATTAAAAACATAAAAAATGTCGATCTTTAAAAAATAAGTTTTTGAGTTAGATCAATGTAATTATTTACATCTAATGAATTTCTAGTGTCGACAACCGGATGACTTAAATTTGGTTGAATTCCAATGTTACAATCTTGCGATATTTTTTCTGGCTCTGTTAAATAAATTCATATACAAAACATAGAAACTTAATGAATTAATATTTTAAGTATAGTAAAGTGGGTACTATTATACATCTAAAAGTATGACTATCCCAAACATTTTTGACAAAAATTACTACAGTAAAACCTGTGTAATATGGAACCTGAATAACGTGGAAACCTGACTTTTATGGAAAAATGTTACGGTCCCGGCAAACCTAATGTATTTTTAAATACATCGTTCCCTGAATAAGATGGAACCTGTTTAACGTGAAAATGGAAACGATATTTTGTCATGCACCTGTATATCATAGAAATAATATGTACATATATTTTAAAATTATCAGTTATTCGTTGCAATAAGTTTATTTTATCGATAAGTATCATAGGCCGTAGTAGTGTTATGTCGCAGACTGAGTATAGACATATATACAATATGACATCCAAAAATAACAATTTAACACTAAATGAAAAAATTAAACTAATTGAGTCAAGTGAAAAAGATAAATTAATAGTAAAACAAATTTGTGAACTTTTCAAGTGTGGAAAAAGTCAAGTGTATAATTATATTAAAGCAAAAAAATGAAATAAAAGAACAATGGATGAATGGTGTGTAATAAGCTTAACTATACAAATGTACATTAGATGAATTTTGGAGTATATAATAGTGTATAGTGTATAATGTAGAATAAAAAGTAGTTAAAATGCTATAATAATTAATATATAAAATACATGTAATAAAGATCTATAGGGAATTTTTTTTTTTTTACAACCTGTATTAAATGGAAACCTGTCTAAAATGGAAAAATTATCTGGTCATGATATTTATTTAAAAATAAATATAATACAAACAAATACTTATTAATTATAAATTTGTTGTTATACAAGTGTAATTATTTACAAGCAGTATAGATACAATATTAATATCTAATATAAACTTTAAATTTAAATTATTATGTGCTATATATATTTTTTAAATAAGTATTATATGTATTAATATAAGTATTTAAGATACAAGTTGACCTGCAATAAATTAAAATATTACCCACAATACATTTAAAATTGAACTTACCAAGATCATTATCAAATGGTTGTTTTACAATGTTATCTCTTGTAGATCTTGATAAGGAAATTTCGTCGTCTTTACAAAGTAAATGGTTATGGTGATTTTTAAATTTCACAATTGCTGTTAAACTATTCTAAAATATAACCTAACCTAAGCGATGGCCTAATTGGAAATGATACCATTATCGAAATAAATGTCCATACTCAACAAAAGATTTTTTCCCCAAACGATACTCAAAAACAAAATAAATTAAAATGTTTGGAAATAGAATCAAAAAATATTATTTTAAAGAAAAATCACAATTACTATTTCCAAGTCCAGTGACAATTATACATAACAAAAACATAGCTATGTTATTTTGTAATTTGGACATCTATAAAGGTAAATAATATTATTATAATTTTTTCATACCTATAGAATAAGATGTATATTTTTGTATACCTAACAGTTATCATTTTTTACAATAAAATTCTTTAACAAAAAATGAATAAAGTAAAAACAATGAAAACTAATAAATTATTTTCAAAACATTAATTAGCTTGACGGATTGGTTTGAAAACCTTGGCGGGCTGGAACCGACCGTAGGCCATAGATTGGAGACTATTATATTAAATAAACACATCATATTTATGAGTAAAGTGGATATTATACTTGACAAATGAACATATATTATGATGATTATTTGAAACGAAAATAATAATAAAGTATAACATTTTCGTTGATTTACTTAGTATAGTATTAATTAACAAGTTATATTTCTTTAATTTTACGCTTTTTAACTCACCATTTGCTTTTTCTTTGGCAATGAAGCAATCTGTTAAAAGACTGCCATCCTCGAACGGTTTATTTGATCTTGTATCATCCATGGTAGTGCCTTTCAGTGTTAAACTTTTATTTTCATTTGAATCTCCGAAATTTCCTTAAGATATTTAATCAAATAAATTACTTTAACGATATTGTTATTTTATCATTACATACCCAATTTGAATAGATCCTCATATATTTCGCAATTTAATTTATTAGCGTCATCTGTTTTAGAATTCTCATTCAAAATTAGTTTAGAACATTTAATTTTTACTGCTTTGTCTTTTGCTTCCTTTTCTTTTGTTTCTTCTTCTTTTGCTTCCTCTATGATTTCATCTAATAGATCTAATAAAATAATGTCATATTTAAGTGAATACATATCTAATTGTTTATCAACATCAATAGTAATTATTCATTATCGTACAAGTAGATTTTATATTATTTTATTGAAAAATTTAATTAATATTCATATAAATTTATTTTCAAAAAAAAAAATATATATATATATATTTCTATAAAATTCCGTCTAAATATATTTAAAAAAAAAAACAATTTTGAAACTTATCTAGATAAACAATACTTATTATTTCATTATATTTAACTAATACGAAATCATGCAACTTATAGACAAACAAAAATATGTTTAGGAAAATATATCCAGATAAGCCTCGACATTTTATTAAATATCATGAAATAGTTTTTTTAAATTTACATTGGAGCGTTTTTTTTTTTTTTTTTGATATTCTTTGTTTAAAAAATGCCTACGTATTATTTTATTTTCAAAAAGCATAAACGTCACCTTAAGTATACAATTATAAACCTAAAAATATACATTAAATTATATATAGTTAATCTATAGTCCTTTAAAATCTTATTTAATACAATAAATAATCTACTTAATGCATATTAATTTTAATACGACTGTTTAATGAATAATTATTTATTAGCTAATTTTAAATTAAATAATAAATGTATAAAGAAATTAAACATTCTCAATGGCCTAAAGTTTTAATCTTCACTTCTTCACTTTATACATACATGTATATTTTATAAGTATTTTTTAAATTACGATTTATTAATTTGGATTTTATTTTTGAAAACAGATTTGCATTTGTCATCTAATCTTTTAGGTTTTTATCGAAGCAATTTAAGATATTCAAATTAGTTATTAAAATATTAATAATTTAAAGAACTATGCATTTTTTATTATTATTATTATTATAAGATTTAAGTACATACTCAATTTTTCAAACATCAAAAATCACTTCGATTGAAACCTAGAAGACTAGAATACAAATTTATATCTGTTTTTAAATTAAAATTCATCAAACATAAGCTTCACAATTTTTTCTGGAATTTTTACATGTTTTTTTATTTTTTTGACCTGCTGCAGCCGCCTTAGTTAATAATTATACTTATTTACTTAAATCAGTAAATTCTAACTAACCATAATTATTTGAAACTAGAAAAATGAATCTATGATAAAAGTATATTTATCTATAACGTTGTTAAATCATAATTTCATTTTATCACCAATAAGCAATAAAAAAAAAAACAAAACAAAACAAATACGATAAAGATAAAAAATATAGCATACATATTATTATGCCATTACTCATTAAAAATTAAAGTTAAATCAATTTATGTTGAATTACCTAATATCTAATACTAATAGATATAAAAAAGATATGTAGGATATATGTACCAACGTAATAAAGAGAAGTTTCATTTATATATTAAAATTAAATTATGGTTATTATGGCGTTAGGTTTGTAACTTAAATTTTTGTGAAAACTTGAACTTTAACGATTATAAATAAATATTGGACTATTTATTTGTGATAATTTTAACTGGTATATTACAGAACATGTTTTTTTAAACTTTCAAGATTTTTTTTACAAAAAGCAAAATTTTTATCATATAAAATATAAAAGCAATATATTCGTCGCTCCAATCAAAATCTAAAATTGAAAAAAATCGATATTCTGTAAAATTCATGAAAAACACAAATCTATTTTCACTTTTCTGACATTTTATTCCTTCAATATCGAGATCGTTATACAGGTACACTAAATGCCTATATTTTAGTAGAACTCAATTGTAATTATTTTGACTTAATATTACATTTTTTTATACTTAATTCACCATAAAGTAGCAAGTTATCAAGCAAGCAATCAACTGTCTGTAACTGAGTAGCATTCTTGGGGGATTCATATTGTAACCTGTTTTGCTCGAAACAGTGTTTTGACATCAATGTATGTTATACATTGCTTGTCATTTAAACACACTACAAACATAATTTTTATATTATTAATGAACTTTAATTTGACAATATTGATATGTGAATATGATTAACATTTCACGCCTATTTTGAATAGTACCTCATTTGATTTGAAAATTAAGAACATTCTATAGGTATGTGATTCTTCTATATCCGTTCTTAGCTCATCTATGTTACTACATAAATTTAAACTAAACTACATTTTCAATTACATAAATATTACACATTTAAAAATATACAGAATAACACACATTATTTATCCACAGTAATAATAAAATGTTTTCTAACTCATACTTTAAAATCTGTTTCTTCGTTTATGACTGTTTTTTTACATTACAATCCATAAATGTAATAACTATCTAACGCAGTAAAAATATTTATAAAAATAAGAAAATCTAAAATGAATTATTTACTAAGACAAACAAAGTATTATCACTCTCTTTTACTTACATGCAGCGTTTGGTAAAATTGTTTCAATATTTGACTTGAGTGAATCTTTAACAGCATCTCGTTTGACGTACTTTTTTATCAAGTAATACATCCATTGGTTTGACATTAAATCTGGTTGAACTTATTTCAGATGATTTTAAATTATTTGGAAGTTGAGGTTCATTTATTTTATTGTTTCTAATTAAATGTTTATTTTCGTTCAATTGGAGGTTTGATTTTTTCGTCACAAGATATTTTTGTGTTTACATTTTTTGCTCTACAATCAATAAACATTTTATTTCCATAATTTAAATCTAATGGTTTTATAACACTCGTCGATTGGTAGCTCTTTGACTTTATTTTTTCACCGGTTATAGAACTCTGCGATCCAGAAACGTTCAAAACATCCATTTTATCATTTAATTCAATAGTATCGTTAATGTGTTTTTTTAAATTTGTCGATGCTTTTTGTTTTTTGTAACGATGGGTACTGTCGGTAAAATTAGACTCCATTGCAGTTGTTTTATTTGAATTTTGCTCTGTTTTTGATAATTTATCATGGGTGTAATGTGTTTCTTTGACTGTGTGCAATGCTGGTGCAACACTTTCTGTAAAAATGTTTGTATTTGATTTTACTTTAATACGTGATTTGTTACAGACAATTTCTGTAGAATCGAATCCACTTTCATTATTTTTTTTAAATTCAGATGCGTTTTCTACATGTTTCTTTTTAATATTAACAGTTTTATTTTCAAGTTGAATTATTTTGTCTGATTCATTTCTTACTTCATTTTTATTAGCTCTCAATATTGTTCTATCTAATTTCTTAACCGTTTTTTTATTGTTTGCTTGTTTATTGCTCGATTGAACACCATTAGTTATTAAATCAGTGCTAATATTTTCAAATTCAGAAACAATTTTGAAAACTTTGGAATCAGTTTTACTCGAATCTTTATTTTTATGCGTTTTAGAAGATTTATCATTGTCTTTAGATTGATTATGTTTTGGTGATTTATGTTTATGTTTATTATTCTTAGATTTCTTTGATTTCTTAGATTTTTTATATTCCTTAATAACAGAATGCTTTTTGTTGTAAAGTTTTTCTGAAATTTCTGAACAGTGGTCAAATTTATCTTTATCTTTTGACACATTGACCTTTGACATACATTTCGTGTTTTCTAATTCTGTAGCAATCATTCCAGTGTCAACATCTGGATTTTCACTTACATCAACTATAACATTCTTCCTATATCTAAAATCAGTGTGTTTTTTTTTAATAAATTTATCTATTGAATTTTCTATTGATTTGATAGGTTTAGAATTTTTATTTTGTTCAATTAATCCACTAATATTATCATCTGCAATCTGTCGCGTATTATTAAAGCTGGAATTTTCTGAGACTAAAGTTTTTCTATTTACTGGGTCAACATAATTATTTGTTTGATCATTCGAATTATAAGTTATTTTCATTTCTTTCTTTTTCTGTGAAATCATTCTTGTTGTACAACTTGAATCATTTGTAATATTATCATTTAAATTACCAATGATATTTTCTATTGAATGTTTTAATTTTTTTTTATGAAAATCAGATGATACCTTGAGTTCTTTTTTCCGTTCACTACAATTTTTTAACGCATTATCATCGTCTTCAATTGTAATACAACTTACGACATTGTCATCAGTTAAATCTATTACTGCAGACACCTCTCTACATTTTTTTTTTTTATTTTTTTCAGTATTCACTTGTTCTTTTTTCCGTTCACTACAATTTTTTAACGCATTATCATCGTCTTCAATTGTAATACAACTTACGACATTGTCATCAGTTAAATCTATTACTACAGACACCTCTCTACATTTTTTTTTTTGATCTTGTTCAGTATTCACTTGTTCGTTTTTTCGTTCACTACAATTTTTTAACGCATTATCATCGTCTTCAATTGTAATACAACTTACGACATTGTCATCAGTTAAATCTATTACTGCAGACACCTCTCTACATTTTTTTTTTTGATCTTGTTCAGTATTCGCGTGTTTTAAAACTTTATTACAATTTATGGATGTTTCAATTTCCAAGTTATTTTGTGAGTTATTACACTTAATGTGATTAACAAGAGGTTCTTCTATGCATTCAATGTCGTGTTCGTTAATGTGCTCAATATCCGAACCATTTAAAACACCAAATCTGTAACTGGAGTTCGCGTTTTTTAATTTCCTGTTAATTTTTTCTAAGTCCTCATTTAAATGTGATTTTTTATTGTATTTTATTTGTTTCAATTCTTCAAAATTACTAAGCCTCTGTTCATATTTATTTTTATTGTGGTTTATGAGCCGTGGATCACTTATTAATGTATTGATGGTCCCATTTTTGTTTTGTGTTGATTCACAATATTTAATAACAGATTCTTGACGTTCTATTGAATTAGGAAGGATTTGACTGAAGTGTGGATCATTTTCCTGAATATTAATAGTATTGTTATTAAAACTATATTGACTTTGATCCGGTGGTCTGAATGTAGTAGAATAAGATTGATTTGCATTAAAAATCTTAAAAATAGGAAGTTGTTGATTTTCACTTTGTACCGTAGGTACCACAGGTACCTGAGTTTGTAAATTTGTATGGGAAGACTGTTCAACATAACTATCAAGTTTTTCGTGGTCCAATGGTTGTTCATCTTTTGTGTCCAAACTATGAATAATATTATCCATGATGCATGGTTTAAGAACAGCATTACTCTTAATAAACAATTTTTTTGGTTTAATGCTTTCAAAATTCAACAAAAGAGGTGTTTCACATGATTTATTAGTGAAAACTAATGTATCAGGTCTTTTTTCTAAGTTTTCTTTGAGCGGATTAAAATGGCCAAATGTATGCACCACTTCTGTGTCACAGTTTATAGTTTTACAAATATTTTCAGGACTTTTTGGTTCCAAAATAGAATTGTCTTCTAAAGAATCTTGTTTCAAACATATCTTAGCACAATTTTGTTCGGTTGTATCATTTGAAAATCTAGATACGTCGTTGGTTGTCCCATTTAAAAATCTAGATACGTCGTCGGTTGTTTCATTTGAAAATCTAAATACATCATCAGTTATCTCATTTGAAAATCTAGATTCGTCGTCGGTTGTTATATTTGAAAATCTAGATACATCGTTGGTTATTTCATTTGAAAATCTAGATTCGTCATCGGTTGTTATATTTGAAAATCTAGATACGTCGTCGGTTGATATATTTGAAAATCTAGATACATCAACGGTTGTTTCATTTGAAAGTCTAGATACATCGTCATCAGTGTCAAGCCAACTATAATTTGACATTGTACTACTATCAGATGCCTGCTAATCTAATATGATATTTTGTTTTATAAGTGTTTTTTAATAGTTTGCTCATTATTTTAATTGAAACCTTATTCTAAATCTTCCAATCGATTATTAATAGACCATCCAAGTATTGAAAATATCTGGCTAATTATTTACAGGTGTTTGATAATTTATATTTTCTTTCTTAGTAATCTGAGTAACTATAAAACAAATACATTTAATTATAAATATATGATTTAAATTATAAAATACTATTAATATTTTCAAATATATCAATATACATTATACATAACCTATGTAGTTAACTAAACAATGTAGACTTAATCAAATTTTTAAATAATTCTTTTTTGCCTTTCTTATTGATTATGCTTCAATAATTTTTTTTAACATTTTAATAAATAATAATGTTTTCATATAAAATTATTAATTTTAAGTTACTAAAATAATGGTATTAATCTTTTCTGTTATTTGGATAACAAAATTTGTAAAGAATACTTACATAATAAATAATTATTGAGAAAAAAAATAAAATACAACAGTAGATATACTAAACATTCATGCATACACCTAGTATACTCTGATAATTCAATATCACCGATTTAAATAAAGGCTTTACGATATCTATCGATGAATCAAAAATATTTACATAGATAATAAAACTATTAATTCATATTATGTACCTACTAATAAAAAATAATTTGGAAACTAATTTATAAAAATGTCGAATCGAGTCGCTTTAATAAAGCATTTTATGATAATAAATCAATTATGGTAATGATTATATATTATCATCTATACATTTAAATTTTTTGATTGTTAAAATAAATATAAGACTTATATCAAATATTTTGCTGCTGCCGATGATTACTTGAAAAACTAAGAGATACAATAATAACTATCAATACTTATGAAATTTATCTGATTCTGATTCTAATATAAAATACAACGAATGTACAGTATAAAGTATCTATGTGGTTACTGGTCTAAAAAAGGTTATTAAAAATATAGCCTGTTTCTATCTATAAAATGTAGTGAGTAAAAAATATTTAAATACTCAGATTATGATAGTATATTATAATAATTTATTGATATTTTTTAATTTATCGTAGTATAGGTACACCACGCAAGGTATCCACATATTCTTGTTAGATAATAATATAAATATTAATCCCAATATTTCAAAATATTACATTTTTTTAACTTTAGTATTATTTTTGCCTGTTATATTCTGTAATCAGTAGACCAACTTTAATTTTTAACTAAGTAACCCAAGATGTTTAAAATTTTTTTTTCCAAAATTTTAGCAAAGATTTTTATTGAATTATTAATGACCTTTTAACTTCATTTAATTTCTTAGTAAAAATACTATAGTTCAGAAATATTTTAGAACACGTCGGATACAAACTAAACGAAAAAAATTAATGAAAATAAAATAACGAATAAATAAGTAGGTACCTAAAGCAATTTTTTTTTTTTTTGAGGGCGAATATAGTAGTTGAGTAATTTCATTGAATTGATGGACAGTATAAGAAAAAAACTTCAAGGCCACAATGGTTTGCATGGCAAACAACTATAGTATAATAGCAGCTGGAGATCTCAACTCACACAGTGAACAAAAATATTTACCTACACTGACAACAATAATACTATATGTGTCAATCGGGTTCGATGATCAAGGAGTACTCCTACCATGCACAGTTATTGAAATCGATTTGGTTGGTAATAAAAATTCCTTTTGTCTCTATTAAAACGATTATTTTTGAGAATCATTAATTATTATGAAATGTAATCTCTAAACCAATTGCTATCTGTAATACTTGCTATTTTCTAAATAATTAATACTATACGCTTGTTTATATTGTACGTATATATATATATATATATATAGCGACATTAACGCACTTGAAATATCTGGTGTACAGGAAAATGGTAAAAAAGTCATGATAATTAATAATCAATGAGCCTTCAATGCGAAATGACATTAGAGCGAAAGCCCAAAAGATGTAATCATGCAAGAACATATAATGGGGGGTTATAGATATGGTTTGTATTTTAAACAAAGACAAAAACAATAGGATATCGTTATTCATTTTATTAAATCTTACCTTTGAAAATATTTCTAACAAAACACGTTTTTTAATAATTATTTTTCGTAAAACTAAAAACATGTAAGTAATAATATGTGATGTCACAATATTGAAATATAATATTTTTTTGTGATATAGAAGTTTAAATAAAATGATCAAAAGGTCTATTGTAAACCATTAATTTATATATCAAGAATTTCTTACCTGGTCTTCAGAGTACGGTGGCAGTAATATCGGTAATAGTGATGTTAAGATGTTGGTGGTAGCGATGTCAGCGGCCAACGGTTTGCAAATCAACAAAAGATTATTGACGTGTGAGCTTTACACTATCATCAAATGTGCATTAAGTACCGAACGACGAAGGTGACCACTGGTCGCGTATGACAAATAATTTTGAAAACTAATGTCAATCTAAAAACAAAGATGGTATAAATGTGGGACTCTATGAGTACTATATTAAGTATTGCTTGTATTATACAGTGGCTGGCTGTCTAAAATGATGATAAAAAGTTAAAATCGTAAAAATCAATACGCACGAATGATATTATACACATACCTACAATAATCGAACGTAACACAAACGTTATACGAGAAGAAAAAAATCAAAAAGCCGTTAAAAGGCCATTGGTGGCAGAATACCCGTTGATACCCGAAAGACGTCCGCTTGTGAGCTATTGATTTTTGTTTTCGAAGTGAAAAAAGCGAATTTGTACTGAGCGCGCTCTGTTGGCCGTCGGTAATAATTGGTAGTTGCGGTAAGATTTTAAAAATACGCCTGGGTGAAATGGCACCCAAAAAATTTGCCCAACGTCTAAACCGCAACTAGTGGTAGATTACCATTCACGGAATACGGATTTCACGGCATAGACCGAAAACGAAATGACATGCTTACAGTAGCCGGCGCCTAGACCGCGGAATACAATCGAAAGTGAAAGCAAATGAAAGCGAAGTGACGCTT
This sequence comes from Melanaphis sacchari, assembly GCF_002803265.2. Classification (NCBI taxonomy): domain Eukaryota; kingdom Metazoa; phylum Arthropoda; class Insecta; order Hemiptera; family Aphididae; genus Melanaphis; species Melanaphis sacchari. The sequence continues at coordinate 303,718 of NW_020270605.1, forward strand.
CGTCGAGCGCGATGACAACTACTCACAGCTACAGCTGAAGAGTTGTTAAACAACTCTGCGGTCGAGATTAGATGCAGTTCGATGATTTTGCGCTGTCACAGCGGCTTAATCCGGGATCTTGATGCGCTGGTGGCGGTAACAGCCTAGTAAACCTTTATGCGGGTGGTCAATTCGGCCGGGGATTGGCAACCCCCGAGACCCCGATACAGGGGTACTGCGACGACGTCGGATTCCCGTTATTCATTGGATTCGATAAGCGAATAGCTACCGCCCATCATAAGACCCTAGATTTTGTCACAGCCATGTCTTATGATAATATACGCATAGATGTTTATCGTTGACCCGGGTAGTCGTCATAGTAACGGAAAAATCAATAAAGGTCGGGCACGATTAACGTGCCGCGTGCTCGATGAATAAGTTACACACGAATAATACATTACATCGTTGTAATAAATAAAATTGTTATAATTTCGGTATGAGCGCATGTAAAATTCCACCAGTTTACAGATAGTCGATTTAAGAGTTGAATTATAAAACATAAATTCAACAGGTACATTAACCTGTGAAAAATAAAATACATTCACTCCACCAGTACTAAATTGATGTAAATTGCATCGATATTATAAACAAATCATAATTAAGTATTTAATACATATACAATAAAAAATGAATAAATTAAAACTTAATTTTCCAATTATGATTAGTAATAACTAATAATATATGGTTGTAAAAAATTAGTATTATCCTTAATTGCTATTTACGACTTACCAATAACTGTATTATTACTATTAGCTATAGTCTATACGATACTTATAAATAATGTACTACTGTACTGTAATTTATTCTATATACTTAACTTTAGGTTTAGTTGACTGGGACTGTTTAATAAAAAATGTTAATATTGATATTGCTGTCATAAACTTTTATGAAACTCTATACTCTATTATTGATAAATTTGTTCCTAAATATTATACACTTATGAATAAATTCCCACCTTGGTTTGATAAAAAAAAAAAAAAAAAAGATCTCATTGATTAAAATTAATTTTCTGAACTCCAAGCTAAATATAAATTTGTATCTAAAAAATGTTATGATAATTAATAATTGTATTCTATCATCTAGCGGATAATAGGTTAGGCTTGTTTGTTTTAGAAACATTATGAATATGTATTACTATGCAATGTTTAATTTAATAAAATAAAATGACATTTTTTATAGTTTAAGAAGCTATTATGAAGTTGTAAACTCCCAATTTAGGCGAATTCAACAAATTTAAATCAAAATAATATTACTTAGGTAATACTGCGAATGATTTCGTATGCATAATAATATTATCAGTTATAACGTATAACTATTATATTACGATTTACGATCAAATTGCTTTCTCAACGATTAATAATCTGCGTACAAAGTACATCATGCATCATCATGTAGTCAGTAACGTCAACTATTTATGTTTTATCTGCACAAAACGTAACACTATTGCGTTCTATGAAATATAGGTGTTGTCCTTTTAATAATTTTCCAGTATAATACTTATTTAAAAATATTAGTATATGACACAATAAACATATGTATTTTTCAAAGCCATCAATTTTTTAGACGGATAACTATAAGCTATATATTATAATAACTGGTTATTGAATAAATAGTAAGTGTAAAGAGGTGTGTATTAATTTATTTATTCATATTTTTAAATAGTATATTAATGTGTACACTAATTTCATAATATGAAAAAAATATTTACAAATCCAACAATTTAATTTTGTTGTAAATTTTAAGCCTGTAAAATTGGGAAGAACAGTTTTTAAAAGACAACACCTTTATGGCTTTATCTCATGAAGCACAATAATGTAGCATTTTTTTTTTTTTCATATAATAGGTATAATAGATACCTACAATATTGTGTAACAGCGCGACTCATCGCGGGTCGTATATAAGGCGGTATAATACTTTATCGCTAATGACAAAAAGTAAACCTTTCTTTTTTTTCCATCTTCTGAATAATAATTTTTCCTTGCCTTTTCCAATGAATACATTGTTCACACACCTACCAAATCAATTATTAAAATTTAAAAGCTCTTACCCTTATAGCAAGTTTTTCCTAAAATAGGTAGGTACCTACTATTAAATATTGAACAACAGTAAAATGTGGTTTTTAAGTCGAATTTCAAACTTACGGGTACCAGTGTATCGGTAGTATTGACGTGATAAACATTTTACAATCGCACTACGTATCGTACCTATTTAAATCACACTCCAACACGCGCGTTGGAGAAACGGTTTTGGTCGGGTTTAGGAAGGTGTATAAAATTTCATTTAACTTGTATAAAATTGTACAAAAAAAATACATAATACTGTCAAGGTTTGATATTAAAATTCGAAAATGGCAGTGCTGGTGTAACGGACCTTGTATTATTATACTTATACGATTTAATTACAATAATATAATATCATGTGATTCGCTGCATGGAAAAAACTACGAATTTGATATGATTTGATATGGTTGACTTTTCCTTTTTTTTTTTTTTTTTTTATACCTATTAAACTCGTATACGGTTTGTGAATTCGTCTCGTCGAGCCGCATTACGGTAACATTATTTTGAACAGCGCGCACGTGATACATTGCCCATCCATCGAGTTTAATAGTATGATTGTATTTAGGGAGCCTCAGAAAATCAATATTTTCACGACAACCCCACAAATGAACCCTTACCCTTTATAATAATATAATATAAATCGATGTGTTTATTTAGAACGAAACTTGTGTAAACATTATATCACAGCACTTAGCGATTGGCTTCAATATTTTTCTCTTAAAAGCATTGAGTGAGTGTGTTAGTAAAAATATGATGGAATTATCGAAGCCCAGATTATAAACCCACACGGGCGCTTTTAAGGATCTCCTAAATTTCATGGTTTTATGATAGGACGAATATATTTTATGTCCGAGAATATTATTTATTCGTTTTAATATCATATGAATCTTTTATTTATTTATATATAATATACATGTTATATTAATATATACTAATTTACTATATAATTCAAAGTCGATAAATATTAAAATACAATGATACATACAGTGACGTAGCCAAGGGGGTTTTGAATGTTGTATCACCCCCCATTGATTTTTATTTAATTATTTTAATATTTTTAATTATTCAGTAAATTAGCGATCAAAACAACAAGACTATGATTAATGTGATGAAGTTCAAATACTTTTAAATTATAAACAAAATTATTCTAATTGAAATGCATATTTTGAATGACTTTTTTTTGCTTTCTATGATGTTCTGGCCCGCTACAATTTTGAATTATCCATCCCTGGTATATCTAGTCTTATCTAAGTCTTAAACCCCTCCATTTAAAAATTCTGGCTACGCCAATGAATGCTATTACCTATTTATTTTGTTCCCGCACTTCTTTGATATACGTTATGCCCTCGAAAGATACTCGTTGAACAAAAAAAAAAAATATATTCCGTATAGACCAATTTTATTTATGCACGTTTGTGTTTTAAACGTTCTGCTGTACAATATATAACTCGTAACCGATTAAGTAAATGTATAATGAATGCGGAAAATTTTAATTCAATGACAAATCATTACACACATAAAACGATTATAATCAAGTATTATGATTTGTTAATCAAAATTACTTATTATTATATTTCATGATATAATATGATTTTTGATATTGATATTAAAGTTTAAAGTAATTTATTGTACCATCAATATTATTATTATCAGTTTTCCTTACACAAAAATACCTAAAATAATAATAGAACATTAATATAACCCTATAATTACTTAAAAATAAGTATAGTATTATACTGTTCTTATACATCACATTTATCATGAGAACCAAATACAATAAGGTCCATTCGTAATATAAGTTTTTAATAATTTTGCCTTATATAATTTATAATTTCACTGTTATCTATCATGTGTAAATGATCAATGATGTATCGTGTATTGGATGGTACACGTGGGTATTATATTATTTTTTATTAATAGGTATCTACTATAAGTACACACAAAGCTCGAAACAATGTAAAAATGTATACCTATGTAATAATAGGGCTTGGAACTTAATGATCATAAAAAGTACTAATTATACCTAACCATGCGTTTATATAATAGTACAAATATGCTTTAAAAATATGTACTCAATTTTTGTTTTACTCACAATTGTCATAAATACAAATATTTTTTATAATTTATTATCTGTACTAAATATTTATAATAAAAACGGAAAATTGTATGTCAACTAGGGATTTAAAAAACAAAATACAATAATACCTAATGTTCGCGCAAATTATCGGGTGCTATGAAATTAGAAATAGATATTATCGCCTTAATCGCGAATCCTCTTACCTGGGGTCAACGGCCCCCTACAATACAATATTTAAAGTTCAATTGCCTGGTGTTAATCTCTGATTGCTAGGTCAACGACCGTCACAATGAGATACCTATACGGAGATATAAAAGGCCGTAAAGATTAAGTACAATTCATATTGTCCAACTTCGCTTGATATAGGGTCAACGGCCACGTTATCGGAGGTACCGAAAAGACAGAAAATTGGTTCTTCGCGAGACTTCTCCGTGCGACACTTCCTAGCCAACAAGCTCGTCGTCACGTTGCCACTTCAGACTCGGTTCGTCTTTTATATAACGTATAAGTGTGCGATCGCGTTAAGCTCGACATTTGCCAGTTCGTCGGGTTCCTATGTTGTGCAATCGTACCTGTAACTTATAGCGTCATACGCCATCTCACGTTCCGAGTCGTATACACATAAATATATATCGTGAATCGCGTTTCGCATCACGTAAAACCTAAATATATATATATAGTGTGTTTCGCGATCTCCATCTGTACAATAAAGTACGACTCTTATAGTGTTTCGCGTCCGACGTCTTGCGATCCAAATGTTGTTCACATGACACACACATATATATACATATATATATCGTTCTACGTAAAACTTAAATATATAATATGTATATTGTGTCTCGTTGTCGTATTTTTGTATTGATGCGTTGTCGTCCCGCTTATCGCTGAATTAATATATTGTGCTTCGCGATCTCCGTCGTATAATGGTCAGTCGGCGTGTTTAAGTGCCGTCAATTATCAACATTAAAACTTTTATCAATTTATTGTCTGCCCGTTGTTGTGTCGGCGTGCACCTGAAGAAAAGCTGACCGGTGGCCTGATTGCCGCCGTCAATTCGTCAACTACCAATTACCATCAACAATATCCATATTTGAAACTGGAGTCGCGTAAAATGTAAATATTATTATCTTTTATTATATATATTATATTATACAAATTGTACTGTAACGATTGTCGTCTATCGACATCGTACATTATTCCTTAAGTAGGGCACACGTTATTAAAACGCTGAGTGTGAGGAATGGCAAGCGGGGCCGACTGCTGACCTAAGGCTTTTAGGCAGCAGTTTAAGGTATATAACAAGGACGAATACGTATAGTTAGTGTAGAAGAGTGTGTGTGCGACACCAGGAGCAGACAGACGACCAGAAGACTCCTCAACGATCCGTGCAGCTATCCACCATCCACACTCACGGCTTGTCAATCTACCCGGATCGGTAACCTTCATTCTATTATATAAATCTTAAATTATCTGTTAAATATACGTTACATTTTATACAATTGTGCTTTACTTAAATAAGGTAACCCTGATCTAGTATATTAATATTACACACTGAGGTCGAGTCCCTGAGACCTCGTTAATCAAAACATAATTTTATAGGCAAGAAGACGCGAGAGCGTCGCAAACACGCATGTGAAGAGGGGACGTTACAGTACCACGATTTTGTTGCATCATGTTTGTCTGATTATTATTATTATCACGACGATAGTGATTGTGATATCGCATATATTTGTTTTGTAAACACGTCGTCGTTGATAATATAGCATTTTACGTGTTTTATAATATAATCTTTATATATTATACGCCTTACGTACGGCTCAAATATTTACGTTTTGTATGGACGTTTAGGAATTCTCAATATTTATTAGTACATATTCTTTTCGGTGGTGTAGTCATCGAGGCCGACCGCTCAGGTTAGGTATTACCCCACCACTCAAGTTTAGTTGACATCCGCCACTTACATTTTGTATTTTCGATAACCAATAATTTATATAAAAGTGTACGATTAATAATACATTATACATTTAATATAACAAAATATAAAAAATAATAATAATAAATTATGAATATAATAAAAAATAAAAATAAATAATTATAAATTATGCAGGTGGCCATAACTCTGCTATATTCTTCAAAATGTCTTTAAATGGATGGCGACCGTTTAATTTACTTCGCCACATAAATTCTGACAAATAAGAATCTAGGAAGTTTCTCTTAGCCACTATACGTTTCGTGTTCCCCATTTAGCACCACCCCACATCCTCTCAAAAATCTATATATGAGCTCCACTTGTAGGATCCACAAAGTTATATTTGTGGTTTACTGTTGAATGTGTATAATGGCCGGTTATTATAGGCTCGCCAGGAATCAGATATAATGGTCGATCCAACTCGTATACGTTCGAAATTATTGGCAATAATGTATTTTATTTTCCGATCGATTGGGTACACATACGACAAAACACTCATTGGTCTCACGACATATGTCACCAAATATCCATTGCTGTGGCAGTATTCGACCAGCATTATTTTTACGTCTAACAAATAAACGTATGATTCGGTACCTTTTTTTATCTGCACTCTGCAGTATATCAGTATATTATACATTTTATAACATCAAAAATACAAGAGATGTAAGTAAGTGGCGGGGGAATTGTCTTCCTGGCGGGGGTCAACTAGACCAGTACCGATTTTTTTTTTTTTTAATGAAAGAGTACCTCACGAAGCAAGTTTAAGCCTATTTTTAATTTTACAAGTTAATGAAAAAACCAGTTATTAATTTTTTAAATAATCGGCAAATAAGAATATAAAAATATTTATTTATTTTTCAAACGTGTAAGTGTGTAACTAATTATTAATTATTATTAAAAATTGATAATTTAGTGAATATCTGATGTAGTATAACAATAACAGTACCAAACTTTTCGTTATTTTTTGTTCACATTATTGAAAATTTATGATTTAATATATTAGTTTTTGGTCCAAAATGAAAAATAAATGGATAAAAAAAAATATAATAATTTTAAAAACAATACTGATGTTAAATAGTCAAAAAAAAAGCAACGCCGAATTTCCCTTACGATAAATATGTTAGCATTCGGCAACCACATTTAATACGGTTACATTTTTTTACAAGAAACGAAGTGAAAAGTTAGAAAGCTAGTTATAAAGTATTAAGTATTTATTTTTTCAACTTACAAATTTTAAAATTATATTTCAAACTTTTTTGAGGAATATTTAGCCCTTTTTTTGAGTTTTAAGTTTGTACGCCCATAAATTTGTTTACTAAAAGGTACACCACAACATGTAGGTATCAATAGTTTGAAATATTTAATTATAAAAAAAAATTGCCTCTAGCTTCTGTAATATATAATGAAAATTTAAACTTACCGTAATAAATTTGGAATTCAAACGTCATTTCCATAATGCATTTACACTGACTTATTGTTTTTTTCATTTTTGAAAATGATAACTTTTTTTTAGAATTATCCATGATACTTTATTTACATTTCAAAGTAGGTATATTAAACAAAAACTCAATCAGTGAACAGTTTTCTCACAGGATAGTACTTAAATAGCAAATGTGGTAATATTATCGGAAAATTTAACGGACGCGAGTCCTAAAACATAAAATTACAAGTATTATTTATGAAAGATATCTAACAAACAAAATAAAATAGATTATAATTCATCTTGATTTAAGATTGTGTAAAACTATAAAATAAGAGGATTTAGAAGTAAATAGATATAGAAGAGTAAAACATGATTGCGTACGTCTGTTATAGGCGACACCTTTTTAAGCTACACGATTCCGTACGATTTTACCTGATATTTAACTAAACGATTGCGTACGAAGTTTTAAGCGTTGTTGCCAATTTCTTTACCGGTATACAGGGCCCTCACAAGGGGGTCCTGCCGGTACATATACCACATATGACCAAGGTTGAGATTTTATGGATTTTGTATAATTCTTATAAGATGCTTAAAAAATAGTAAAATAAGCTAAAAATGTGTTTCATGATACAGAGAACTCAAATTAAAAAAATTATTTTGCTTTTTAACGTATTTTGTGATTTTTTGAGATATTTCTGCATTTTTAACTCTTTTGAAGCAAAATCGGTCTTATTTTATGAAATTATATTTTTTGTCAATTACCAGGTAATTTGTAAATTTTATTATTATTTTTTTTTTCTGAATTATTATAGAGCTAAATGTATTCGATATTTATTATATATTATATTATATTATTATTTATTTTATATACGATGAAATTAGTAAATTTGACAACGTTGCTTACAATTTCATACGCAATCGTGTTTATTTTTTTTTCTTAAAGGTATTTTTAACCCATCTACAAATATACGCAATCGTGTTGCCAAAAAGGACAAACGTACGCAATTGTGTTCTACCCATATAGAATACATAAGTGCATAACGTATCGCTGCTGGATCATTCCTGAAATAACACTCTGGTCTCTGGCAACAGTTGTTCTTTTGACAGTTTAATCTCCATTCGGTCAGTCTTTTTATAAGACACTATACTCTTTAAAGTTTAAGGTCTTTTTCATTATCGTTATCATAAATGCTTGGTCATTTACTCGATGAGATAACTAATATTAAACTATAAAATGTCCCTTGTACATCACATAATTTTTTTATAGAAGTCCTACTAGGGACAACATTTGTAACATTTTACCATGGTATAGTCTTCAGGTTTTGTTTTGGAATATTTTTTGGTTATTGCTTTATAATGTCACCAACCATTATTCGAAATCATGACACCAAAGCTAACAGAACTTTTTTCTTTGTTATAATAATAATGATACCTATACCTAATACAATTTCATGACACAATAAAGAGGGTATAGAAAATTGAGTAAAATTATTTTAAAATAAAACATTATGGAGAATGCTCTAACAAACGTAAATATTGTTTGTAAAAAGTATAATCCATATGGTAACAATAGTTAGTACTTAGTAATTAGTCCTTACTAGTTACTGTCTAGTATCTATTAAAGTATCAAATGATTTTGTCGATTTCACTAGTCTTTACAACTACATTTAAATATCCCACCTAAAGTGTGGTAACTGGTAACAACCAACAGTGAAGTAGTTAATTTTGTTTATATTTTAATAAAATTGTAGTAGGACACTGGTTAACCAAACAGTTTACATAGAATATAATGGTAATTAATGATGGAAATGATCGAATGATTGGTAGTCAAAACTTGAATAATTAAATTACTAATCACCGATTATAATACTATTGAAATTCAAATGAATTATGATCTACATTTCCTGAAGTGGTTATATAAATAATTGAATAATATTATTTAACATTTTATATGTGCTCATTATATTATCCTTGGTTTTAAAATTTACATTGTTTGATAATTACTTACTGTAAATCAAATTTCAACTGTATGGTTTTGTACTTTTTGATACATTCTATCATGTAATTTATTAAAGTGTTTAGGTTAATTTTAATAACTATGTCTACAACGACTGTAAATATTACTTATTCCAATCATTCCCATCACTAAAAATAACTAACGTTAAATTTCTTTCATCTTTGCGAATTGAAACTTACTCACTTGAGGACCAAGGCTCTAGCCTGTATCACAATTCACAGGACTGTTATGGAAAGCAGAGTCCAAACACTCTCTTAACATTTCCATGTTTCCCTGGTAGTATTATTATTATATCTCATCTGTGGTAGTATTACACAGAAAAAAAATTGGTTTATAGTTTTTAAATTATTGTCATTAACCATGAGTGCCTAACAATCTAAAACTTGTTCAAAATAGTACAACAGGGAATATTTTAATTATTTATGAGTGTGCTTCAATTATTATATCTATAGAATTATACTTAACATTCACCTAAATATGTTGAAATAAATACTAAACAGTAATGATTTTTTGAATATGATAGTTAAATCAAGACTTCTGCCGCAAAAATACATTTTCATAGAGTATATGTAATATCTATTTATCATACATATACTTACACTTATAAGAATTTTAATTTTTAACCATTATTCTTTATTCCTTATAATAGCTTAAATTTAAATATTTTCTGAAGATTGTAAGTAGAACCAGAGGATGTTTAGATAATATTTGGTAGAGAATTACATTAAAAACTCTTCAGTACATTATCTTTTAAACGACTTCTATCATTGGTTACTTTTAGCCAAAGTGACATGTTTATGATATTTAAAAGACAGACTTATTAATGATCAACTAGTAGAATATTTAAGAAATAGTAAAAAAAAACAACAAAAGATGGTAGTCTTAATGGCTATTATTATAGTCACCTTTCATTATGTGAATAATAAAAGTAATCTTGTTTTGAAATTAATTATTAAATCATAGCTATTGACAACACAGGAAATTAAATAACATTAAGGTTGGTTAAATTTAACATTATTTATGATGTATGTTCATATTGGACTATTACATTTAGAGTTTAGCCTAAAATCATTTTAACTTAATACAAATGAAATAACTTAGTATTCATTTTTATCAATAAATTATAGTAAAATAAATAAAGCAGTTTTTATCTTGATAGTATATAAATTTTATTATTAAATAATGTATAAAATTTAATGTTTTACAAGATAAATAGTTTGATATGAAAACTATGAAGGAAATTCTACTATTGATATTCAATATTTTTTTATAAATATTAATTTTAGTGAGATTTTGATAATACTTAAATTTTTATTACTCATATGAGAGATGAAAAAAATGTAGATTAAAATTTTATTTCAAATTTTTTTCTATTAATGACCATACTTTTGGAATTCCCATTCTCTATTGTCAAGTGGGCATACTTGACGAGTTTTTAACCAACGAGATATGCAGTGAAAATGAAAAGCATGATTACACGCGCCCCATGCAACTGTACATTCTTCACTAGATGTTGTTGTTTGGTTGGCTTGACATTCGATACATAAATCCATAATGTGATTACGACAAATGGCACAATTGTCCACGACAATGTCCCAAGCCCATAAAGCAACAGCATTCCACTTCTTTACTTCAAATCTTTTTTTTTCTACAACACCTCTACCAGTACTTGTTGACGGAGCTTCAACATATTCTTTTTTATCAATGTCCATATTTCTAATAAATAATAAATGTATAATTATTTTATTAATTTTAAAAATACAATTCACAAAACTATATACAAATATTAAAATTTATAGGGAAAAACTATACATTTTTCTATCAATTATTTTTAATTAAGAATTTAACCATAATTATCGCATAATCCTAAATTTTAAAAAGCTACCATGTTTACATTAAAACAATATGTTTAACTTCTCTTAAATTATTAAAAACAAATATTCAATAAAATTGAAGAAATAGCCTATTCTTACAATTTAGTTAATTATTAAAATAAAAAAATGACAAATGTAAAAAAGAGTTGAAACCAAAGGTTCTTAGTAGAAACACCAATTAGTTTTTTTTTTTAATAAATATAAACATTCCTTTATTTCATAAGTTAATATTTTAATTATAAAATATAACTAAAGATGGGTAGTCTAAAAAGAAATATTGATTGGATAATGCACATATTTCTTTACTTAAATTAAGAAAATTACTTTTATTTAAAAATAAAAAACTCTTAAAGCTTCTAATAAGGCTACTAATCTCATAATCAATACTTAATCTTAAAAAATTAATTCAGTAATAAATTTGAAATGCTGCTTATTACTGCTTAATACAAAGCTTCTAATTTTAATAATGATTTAAACAAACTACAAAAAAAAAAAACATTGCATTTGAAATCAGTTCTATTCTCTATTCCAAGTATGAAAGAAATACTTTAAAGCGTGCACACAGAGGTCTAAAATACAGTATACCTTATATATATAAACGATTCACTTCATAATAAGTAAATATTGGCAACAGTCTTAAGTGATGATCAATCATTACTGTCAGACATGCAAACCTATACTAGTTTTTGATAAAAATAATTCCCTTGGTATATGAAACAATATAATTATAAGGAAATAAAAAGCTACCTATCTTATTTGAAATTTGGTTTCTTTAAGTTAAAAAAAAATATATTATCATATAAAAAATTAAAAAGACGTAATAGTCTTGGGACCAGTCCAATGTGTGATCTACTGATAAACGGCTGGTCCAATGTGTAATCTACCAATAAATGGCTGGTCCAATGTGTGATTAACTATTAACTATATATTATGTCCATACTGCAAAAGTATTTTTTAAATCTGATAAAAAATCATTAAATATTTGAGTTTGTACCAGGTGGCATGACCGCCACCATTCTTCTTTAAGTTGGCGGTCTAATAATGGAGATGCACCATTAACTTTAATATTATACTTAGACTTGACTAACTTCCATAACGACTCTATTGTTTGAGTATGAGCTCAATTTCAATTCATCAAAAATTATATTTTTAAATAAATAACCCATTGTTGTAATAGAATTCATTTTAAAATTTAAATCGTTACAAAACTAGTTATAAAAAAAAAATTGAAAAATTGACCAACAAACGAAATGACCTAACGCTAAATGATAACGGAATGTTTAAATGATGTATTTTAGAAATACAATACAGTCGTAAAATCCATATCATATTGATAATTATATAGGTATAGCACTATAATGTAAAATATAGATATGTTTTCAGTAGTTCTACCTATAACGCTTTATTGTAGATAGCAGTTTATCGGTAGATCACACATTGGACCGGTCCCATAGTCTTTAGTAATAGAACAGCAATTACCTATTCCGAAGTGATTAGATAATCTATTATTTAACCACAATCAAAACAAAAATAATTAAAATGTCCGTAATTAGGAACAAAATTGTTAAGTTGATACTAATGGCATTAAAAAAATAAGAGTTTAACTTACCTTCAGTTTTCGAAAATTTGAAAATAAAATCAGAAGTAACAAGACTTAATAATTTAGAATTTCAATATTTCACACGTGTCCAGGACTCATGAATCAGGAGACAAAAAATATTATTTGGTATGATGATGATAAAGCTAATAAATTATAACTATTAACCTCGCGGTGAAAAAAAAAAATAACTACACACATAACCTTAAAAAAGAAACAAAAGTTAATATTTGTTATTTTGTTCCAAGATTTTAATTTATAATAAATTAATAATGTGTATCATAATATCAGCTTATATAAACATTAAACCATTAAAAATTCAAAAGTAGTACATTACAATTATTATTATTTCTACAACAAAATTAATTTTTTTATAAAATAATAGTAAATATAAAGTAAATTATAATAGCTGTATTACGATCCATGATATTCCATAATATTCCATGATATTCAGGTTAATATTTTAATGAAGAGTGGTCCTACTGTAAATAATTATTTTTAAAATATTTATTTTTTAGTGAAATAATATTTTATATTACTTAATTCAGTAAAAAAAAGAAGCATTTTAAGCATGTACTAAACGGAACACGGTGACATAAATAAACAATAGAATTAGAATTATATAGCACCTCCATAAGTGTTTAGTTGTTAGTTGTTACCATTTCTTGTGTGTAAACTAACTTTTCTAAATATGATCACATTTTTATTACAAGAACTCTATTTATTAAATAGCTGTGTAAAATAAAATGCTTACATACTTAATATACCAAAGCTACTACAATCATTGCAACCACATTCAACATTGTAGAAATATTTACATTGTATTCAAATATATATATATAAATAGTTGTATATTATAATATATTGATAGAATTCTGATGCTGTACTCAAGTTAAATTATTCTATATCAAACATACTCATTAGATTTATCTGGTATTTTATCAAACACAACCGAGTGTTCTTTTTCTTTAACATAAATGGCAGAAACCATACTCTTTCATCATTTATTGTTAACAATGATCACTTTCTGCACTGTAGTATGATTTTCCCATCAAAACAAAGCTCATACCCGATCTAGTAGTAAGGATTTAATTTAACTTTATCAAGTTTATCTTTAATACTATACTTAATTGCACTTTATTTGTTACTGGCAAGAGGAATAAAATACATATTTCCATAATTAAAAATTATACAAACAATACATTTAAATACTGGTTGGTTGGTTTATATTTCTCTAGCTGTATACATTTGTACTAATTCGCTCAAACATACATCAAATTAAGTAAATTAAACATATTCATAAAGTATTTAAATGGTATGACATAGTTATTCTAAATATATAAGCATGTTGTACTTTCATTCTTGTAAATACAATTAATTAATTAAAAATTAAATTTTAAATACATGAACAAGATTACTTTATTGATGAAATTGTAATATTCCTAGTTGATAATTATTATTTTTGCTATTTATTTCCAAAAAAGTTTACAACTATAATACTTATGTAAACATTCCACATTATCTCTAATTCTATATTTAAAAATATCATCTCCTTTTTCAATAATTTTCAAATATATAATAAAATAATAACTACACAATATAAGACTGTCCATTGATATAATATGTAATCTGAATTTTGGAGATAGATAAATTTCATTCAATAAAAATTGTATGAAAGTATTTTATATCGTTAAAAACAATACAAAAACATAGTATACTCTACAACACAAAGTCATCCATTATATCAGCATCACTTCATGACTGGTAGTTATGGGTTCTTAAGCTAGTTATCCTGCATGTGTTGTCTTCTTAAAGCTTAGAAGTATGAAATATCTGGAATATTCACAATGAGTTCAAAAGTTAAAGTGAACCATGATAATACATGTATTAAATAAAAATTTCATACTTAAAATCATGTCAATTATTTACCATTATGATGGCCATCAATGCAAAATTTGGTTCGTTCAAGTGATGGACTAGTTTTCAGCACATACTTCAAACATATATATGTCCTGACTCATTAATTTATTTTAACTTACTGACAAAACCTTAATCGTGTTAAACATCGGACACAATTAACTGATATATTTCAAAAATCACTTTTCCATTAATTTAAAAAGTAGTCATTGGATCCTAGTATGTGAAGAATCATCTTTAATTTAAATTTAAAATGGTTGTAATAAGTATACCAAAGTGAGTACAATCATTGTGCCATATCAACTTTACACAAAACAAATAACTCGTTTAGAGTACTTAGATAACTTCAATTGTATCAACTCAGTAAAATATCACCGAACATAACATTGAATTATAAAATAAATTGATTTATTTATCAAGAATTTATAACATTCATAATAAACTCTATATCTTTTGCATCCACATTTACATCCACTAATCTTTACCGTTAGTTCATAAGCAAATGTCTAAATGATTGCATGTGATTTTGAGAAAAATTAAATATGGCATCTCTTGCTAAATATTCAGCATAAGTACAAACAAACACTCCACAGTCATGAGTATTACGTTGATGAGGTATATCTTCTACATTTACTAATTTCCAATTAGCCGTAACCAATTGTGTTCCTTTAGATTCTAAATGTTATAAAATTGAATATATTTCCTAGAACTTCTAATTGATTAAATCTAAACTATCATAATATTGAATTTGTGATTCGAGGTTTGCACATACTAAGATCCAATGTTTATATTGTTGTAAATGTATTGAAATTAGTTTTTCTTTGAAAATATATCAATTTTCGAACCACCGTTTAACACTTTCAAATCCTCTCGTCATAAGCGCAAAATAAAAGTAGGTGTTGAACACATATACATTGTGTAACTCTTATTGATCAGATCCATATAATCATTCATGACAGTATCGTTTAAAAATTGTTCACTCGAAAATCCTTTGGTACTATCCACATTATGGATATTAATTACTTGTCCACAAGCTAAAATTAAAATAAATTAATATACAATTTAATTATTTTATACTTGTTAAAACTAAATACATTACTAATAGTTATAAATAATAAAATATTAAATTAAAAAAATTCAAACAAAATATAATAATTATCAATATGTATTATAATAAGTGTACTAAACAAAATTCAATATATTAAAATATTCATCAGTCGTAATGTTTGTTCCATAAATATATAATCAACAATGTGAATTTAATTATTTATAATTTTAATTTTATAAGTGTTATACCTGAATTAAACTCAGTATATTTTACATCTATTACCTAACCAAGTGAGGAATGCTACTATTAAGATGGAGATGGAAGACTATTGATTGAATTAATATATGAGCTAAAACTAATTTTTGATCTTTAATTACCTATTTAAACATACCGATGATAATGCTTTTTAATTAATTACTAAACTGTTAACTATCAATTTGAATAAAAATAAACAAATAAGAATTGTTGAGGGGTCTGTTTCATTTGCTGTATGAATGATTTGTGTGTGTTTGGACTGTCCATCAATTTAAATGCTATAGATGGATATTAACAAAACTCATTAATTTTAAAAGTTATTTCTAAATTTAGTCTTTTAGAAATATTAATATAACCAAAATAATAAGTATTATTTAATACATTATTAAAATGTGATGTTTGATGTAAATCCCTAATTAAAGATAATATTATTTCAAAATATCAAATAGTTGTATTACCGTAAAACTGCGTAAAACGTTATGGAGATTGATGTAGTCGAATCTTGCAAGTAGCGTCAGACGTCTGTTCTGGCGTAATATTTTCAGTGAAATAGCTAACTTAATCAAGGACTGTGGTTATGAATG
>NW_020270606.1:0-8979 GCF_002803265.2 Melanaphis sacchari
ACTGTTGTACTTCGTTCAGTTGCATGTGCTCTTACAAATCTCGAAAACCAACTTACAAATACCTGAAATGAAGATCTTTAACTTACAATCAGTCGGTTCAGATTCAATGGCCGAGATGGGGGCTTCTTATTTTAAAATTCGCCAGAGAGGAGGGATTGACCTGATTCAAAATCAACTTACAAATACTTACAAATGAAGGTCTTTAACACAATCAGTCGGTTCAATTCGCGGCCGAGATAGAGCTGAAGCAGTACGGAAGTCGCCAGGAAGTTGACACAAATTCAAAATCAACTTACAAAATGCCTGATAGAAGATCTTTAACTTACAATCAGTCTGGTTGGATTTGGTCGTTATGGGGCTGATAGTTAATATCTAGGGCTGCACATATGCCAGTTGGTATCAACTTATCTCGAAAACCAACTTACAAATACTACAAATGAAGATCTTTAACACAATCAGTCTGGTTCGTTTGTGGATATGGGGCCATCTTCACACACGTATCGCTGATGAATTTGAAAGTGATTCCCACTGTCACAGGATCTATAGATGGAAACATGTGACAATAAAAACCACCAGACTCTGGATCATTTATTATAACTACAAATATATTTAGTATTGTGTTATTAGCTTTAGTAAACGCTAATTATGAATTTTGATAGTGGTGTGGGATTAAACGGAAGAATATCTGACGGCGGAGTATTAGGCCACTCCGTTTTCGGAAAAATGAGTGGAAAATCAATTATAACATTCTGAACCTCCTTAAGTGCGACGCAGTAATAAGATTCTTCCATACGTTTTGTCGCCGATGGCGCTTTGCTATGACTCAAAATTTGTTAAAAGCCTTATAGCCGTCATGAAATAATTGCTGAAGAACAACGTTATTTAATTATAGACTTAGTCGAGCGGCGGCATTGTTGAAAATGCGTTTGGTATACTTGTATCTGATTTGGTGTGTACAAAGGATATTTATCTCCAGAAAAAGCACAAACTATTGTTTTAACTTGTTGTCATATACATAATTGTCCCAAGATCAAACTCAAAACATATATTGGTCAGGTTCTGTGAATTTCATTAATCACGAGATAGGTGAAATGCATAACGAATTCAAATCATCAATTATTAACATTACAAACTACTACCAGCAATACTAACTTCGGATAGGCTAAAGAAATCAGAACATGTATTCTATGTATTTTAGTAACGAAGGGGCTGTACCGTAACTTGAAGCAATTATGTTTAAATAAAATGTAAATAAAAATTAATAATAAATAAAAAATATTATTATTATTATTATTTATAAAATAAATAATAAAAATGTAATTCAAATAATTAAATATTATAATATTAATAATTTTCATACCTCTCCTAGATCATCAACATTGCTTGTATTTGCGACTTTTGGTGGTAAACCGGATTTGTAAAGTGCTTCTGTGATTTTGCTATTGTTTACTTGGTCCCGGAGAAAATGCATTTCATTAAAATACCAAAGTGTGACGATGAAACTGTCTTCTAAACCAGCTCTCAGATTTAACGAATCATTACTTTTAATTCTTTCTATAATTTGTGCGTAAAGAATTAAATTTTTAACATCATCTAATGTCGCTAGCGAACGTTCTGGTTTTTAATAAACATCATACGCGGATTTTTCTTATTTCTGTCCATGTAATCATCAGATTTGATTCCATAATGCCATGAATGATTACGATAAACTTGAATACATTCACAGATAAGTTTGCGTCCTCATTTCTTTCGGAAGAACATTTACATACGGTTTAAAACTATTTCGTACAGAACACGTGTTACGCACTTGTTATCGTGACAAAACAAAACCATATTACAGACGGAATATTGTCAATAGTATTGATAAGTGCCACAAATAGCACAATAATATTGACAATATATCAATAAATATCAAAATAATTTTGATTGTTTCAATATATTGAACACGTCTTCAATGATCCATAAACTGTCAATATTATTGTCAATATCAAATATTGAGCAATAATATTGATCGTGTATGGGCCGCTTAATATTGATTATATACGGCTACAATATAAGTAATTCAATATTATCGCCGAACGGATGTGGAGGTACTTACATAAAATTACAGACAATACGGCCGCGGTGCAATAGTATATACTATATTCTATATTTCTATGTAGGTATGCGATTGCCGATTTGATCAGAAATTTAGAAAGAATAAAATAAATTTACTAAACAAAGGTTGACTATTAACACTTAAAAATCTAATACTTAACAATTATCTATTATTAAAAATGTTATTCATACCTTTATATAAATTGTAAAAATCGTAAAAGAATAAGCTTCCTCAACGTCTGAACTCTGAATGTTTAATACAAACATACAATTTAAAAGTGAAATTATCAGTATCGCCCGCACCGGATCGTATTATTTTCAAATTGCATGTACAACAAATAAAAATAAAACGAAATAATTGATTTTAACGTATATCGAATGTCAGTGTTCGATGCAATAGATATTTTAAGCATCGACCGACGACCGTCGAATAGATATTATTGAGGGTATTATAGTATTATTAGAACTATTATTAACCATACGTCTATAACGCTATTTATAAATATTAATATGCAATATACATTTATACAAAATACAATAAATACTATTTCTCTCAAAAACATATTATAACTTTAACTCAATGATTTTTTTTTAAATTTAACTACATATTAGCAAGGTACCTAGTTTTCATAACGTAAGCGGAGACCCTAAATGAACGTGGGGCCTAGGACAAATGTCCCAGTTGACCTATCCTAGGGCCGGCCCTGTGTGTGTGGCACTGGGGTTTTGTTCCTATGTTCAATTTTAATTAAAATTAAATATCTTAATTAAAAATATAGAGATGACAGTTATTTTTATTTCATGAACAAAACTCGACTGATTTGGTATATCAATGATTTAAATATACTTGTATTCTACAGTGTTCTTCTAACCTAAGCAAAAATTGCAGAGTATGACATAAATGACGCGTTAATGTATATCTTTACAGTAACTTTATCTTCCACGGAAAATGAAACTTTTGAGTTAACATTTGTGATTTTCTTTTTAAAAAATGATAATCTATAAATTATATATCATATATTTAAATATATATATAATCATCGTTTTAATAGTAACGGTAATTGGTCGGG
Source organism: Melanaphis sacchari (assembly GCF_002803265.2). NCBI lineage: Eukaryota > Metazoa > Arthropoda > Insecta > Hemiptera > Aphididae > Melanaphis > Melanaphis sacchari. The sequence goes on from NW_020270606.1 coordinate 3,168, forward strand.
ATATACTGAATCAATTATAGTTTCGCATGCATTTATGAACGGATACATTTCGGTTTGTCCTGAATATTGGGGAATCATATGTAAAGCGTCAATGACTTTTAATGTGGGTACTTTAGATGTTGCCATTTTTTTAGTTTTTACTGTTCGCTTAGCTGGTATATACTCGGTATGAATAATATTTTTATTACTTCTTAATCCTATCTTACATGTACTTGTTGTAGGGTTATTTTCAAATTCGTCTAAATTAATTAATCTTAAACTTTTATTTAATATATCGTCTATTGGTTTATTAATTTTTATTTAATTCTAATTTATCCTCTTTAATTAACCTATTTATTTCTTCGTCATTAATTAATTCACTATTACTAACACCTAAATTAATATCTAATATATTATCGTATATTTTTAATTAAGATATTTAATTTGATTTACTATAGGTGTAATAACCTACCTTATAGATAAATCTTAATTTATTCAATCGTTTTAACTCGTACTCCACTATACTTTTGATCTTCATAATACTACCCCCAAGAACAGGGTTACTCAGGTGATGGTGTACTAATATTGATATTTAGTCATATGAATAAACCTTGTGATACGTTGCTATAATATCGTTTCTATTGTGTTAATTTATGAGCGCAGGTCTTAAGCTATTACGACCTGTAAAATATAACTTAGAAAACTTTATTTGTATCAATTCAATAACTCGGTCCTTAATACCGGTTCGTGTAGTGGGAATAGATAACCAACTACTAGATAAAATTAGATATAAATACCTAACCCTAGCCACTTGATTTTAATAAACGGGTAGGTTTGTTGTATTACGAATGTTATGGTTTCTTCTGAATCGAAGGTAAAATTAATTATAATAATGTAATATGTATTTATTAGAAGAAAAAAAATACAGAAATGACTTGTGAACCAGATGCATCTGATTATAACAATATGCAAAATGTTTGTACTTCAACTAAACTATGTATTTTATGAAGATGAAGAATCTACTACCCTGTAATCTAGCTCTTCTTCTATTGTTGGTAATGTTGCATTTTTTACTATGCCAGATCGCATAAGTTCAATAGAAGTAAAATTGTTTCTCTTAAAAAATTATTCAATTCAACCAGTCTCTTTAATTTCGAACGATAAACTTCTTTTTGATTCTAATAAGGTTTATTTTAAAATAACAAATAACAATGATAATATTAGTAGAAAATAGTTGTCTTATTGTTCATGTTATAAAAATATGTTTTGTACTACCTATATGACTTTAGGTAATATCAGTAAAAATGTCAGTAATTTAATAAATTAATTGTTGGTGGATAAACCAAAAATTAAAACATTACAAATATAAACAATTATTAATGCCAAGTAGGTTTGTAATGTAAAAAAAATGTAAGAAATTTTGATCTGCTGTCCAGATAGGTAAAGATGTCGAATGTATATCGCCACTGAACAGGCAATGGTGTACTCAATGGGAAATGTGTTATTTGAATTGAATGATAAATCAATGTAAGCGAAAAACTTTCTGTTCAATTAAAGTTTTCTACCTTCTAACTATATTTATTAATATTTTATAATGCGTATATTTAAATTACTATTAGAAATAAATATTTTAATTAATAATCTAGTAATTTGAACATATTGATATAAAAACTTATCACAAATAGTTTATAACTGGCTGATCTGTACGACGAGTTTCCCTGTACAAATTAACCCGTCACTGGTCTCGCGGGGTATTAATTATCTCTAAATGTATTAATACTTATTTGTTTTTCCATAATTATATGTAATACGGATTCGTAACTCTGATAAGCTTATCGAAATCATATCATTATTCCATAATAACATTAAAATTTATTCGGTACACGCCTGTCAAGAACAATTTATCCGTTTGGAAAATGTATATTATATAATAATCAAAAGTAAGTATTTAAGTATGTTTCATATGATAGAAAATGTTTACCCTGTGCAACCAATTGTAAAAAAAAAAAATATGCTACCACAAGCGGGTTAAGTGATAATAGATTTACGCATCCTTTGATTTTGTTATATGCTAACTGTATAGATTTTCAACACTGTTATTAGGATTTTTTTAGTAATTAGACTAATTTTAATCTCTTCAAACTTTCTTGAATTATACTGTATACATCATGAACCTTTTTTCAACAATTTAATCAACATAACATCAATCGTACTTAAACTATCAACCTAATATAAAAAATATATAAATTATTCCTAATAATATAAACTAATTTACTATGTCCACTTAGCTGAGTTCATGTTTTCACTGTTTTTTTTTTTTTTTTATTAATACATGATAATTATTATTTACTATACCAATTTGTTAGTTATAAATTACCACAATAATAATCATTTACGTATATTGTTATTGTTATTCATGGTAATTACAATTCAGTATTTCAATAAATTAGATATTATAAATTATCACCTGTTACGAATTATTAAAATATATTATAGTGTTTCTTTAAAATTTATATTGAATCTAGGACCCCTCAAAAACTTATTATAAGCTTTACTGACATCTATTCTTTTCGCCTAAAAAAAAAAAAAAAAAAAATTATGTCCTTAAAATTAAAATTTAGTGATGCATAAAAAATATTTTATTGCACGTCGATATTGTGTTTAATATATTTATGTATAAAGCTCTTTAACTTCAAAGTTAAAAATTATATTGAAATTATTGCTATGACTGCTACTACAAAAAATTAAATACAAGATAAATTAAAAAATTCACCAAAAAAGTGGAAATTTTTAGGAATTCATAAATATATTTTAACGATGTGTAATATTCAAAAATCATTAAAAAGCATTATGCATGATTTACCATTTCAATTGCAATTTTATTACGCTCCATCAAAACCATAGACAATATTTCATGTGCTTCTAAATTTCTCAAACGGTCCTGAAATTAATCAAAATTGCTGTGTTTAAAAATAGTAATAAGTAAAGCTAAAACTAAAAAAGCGAGAATTATAAAAATGACATGGCTTAATTTTGTATGACCTAATAAACGAATTTATCATATAAATTAAAAGTGTATATAAAAATCTATTGTATAACATTGCCATATTATTTTAAATCTTATTTACTTTTTTTCGATAATATACTGCTGCTCAGTAATAAAAACCTCATTTGGAAGAAATAAAAAAAAAAGTCGATTGTTTAAAAACGTTGATTAAAATATATAAATGGAAAATGTATACTGTTAGACTAAATATCAAGAATGACAAGGTATCGGAATGAAATAAAATAGGATAAATAAAAAAAAGTTTGTAGAACATGCGAAAATTAACCCAAAACTTAGAAAACAATTTTTATGAAACGCGCTTTAAAAAATAAGCAATTATTATATTTTATAAAAACAATATAGGATGACATATTTTACAATCGATGTGAAATTTAAATATGTAGCATAAGAAATTAATAATTCATGGGGTATTCCAAACTTCATCATTCCGCTTACAAAAATTTTTAAATATTTATTACTTTAAAACTATTGGTCCAAATGTCGATTGTTACATATTTAAATAATTAGTAAGATATTTTGGTTGGTATATTAAAGTTAAATATGTATGTTAAAAAAAGTAAAAACTTAAAATTTGATATGATAAAAAATATGAGTTAGTTTTAAAAATAACTTAAACTGGCGATATTAAGCGAAAACAATGTTTTCAAAAACCTTAATTGATGTTGAAATAGTGAGTGCTATTCGATGAATGAATTATTCATTACATGCTCACACAAAATATTTACCTAATTCTTTTAGATTTTTATTTAAAACGTACGAATATTTTTAAAATCCGTAAAGTCATAGTTAAATAAGTAAAAAAAAAATATTAGTTTTAATAAAAATATACCTCAGGAGTAATGACTGGTTCGGAAACTGCATCTTTTATAAAAATGTACATTAAATCATAGTTTTTTGTAAATTTCCGATGAAATCTAAATAATATGGTGAGAAATTCAATCTTATTTACATATCGCCGTGTCGAAAATGTGTGTAACTTCAATAGTAGTTTATAAAGAGTGTGATGGTTCACACTTGATAGGCATATAAATTTTGGCTTTTCAAGAATCCAATTACCAGGCTCATTAAAGTTTTCCCAATCATCTAAATGTAATAAAATCTGAAAATAAAATTTTGTTAAGTGATTAATTTTATAGCTCATTTAAAGCGTTAAAAATAAAATTATTTCATCTAAGAGAACTTTTCGGGAAAAATACATCATATATTAGGTTATATTTAATTTTTTAATAATTACTACAATTATAATGAAGATAGATTGATTGATTAAAACAAATGTTTATGTTATAATATTGTTTATATGTGTTTAGTGGATAGTTATAGTTGTTATTGGACTTTGAAGTACCAATTTTTTATTTTAATAACTAAGAACATACGAGGCAAAAGTTAAATACTAAATTATTTTTTAACAAATTTAAATCATTTAATAATTTTTTCGCCAGTAAACATTTCTTGGTGTAAAATTATTTTGGTTGTAGTAATAAATAAGTCAAATAACTATGTATACACAAGTTTTTATAAGAAGAATTAAAAAAAAAAAAAAAAAAAAACCCTAAATTCTCAGTAGTTTTATACGAGATAATTAATTGGTTTTCGTAACAGGTTAAAAGTAATAGTGAATATTTATTTTGAATTTCTAATTTGCCCCCTATGGGTGGGATTTAAATACATTCACGGTAGTTCATGCCTGTCGTAAGAACCGATTGAAAAGAATCTAGGGTGGGCAGCAGCGCTTCTAATATTAGGTGTACATAATAAAGATTATCTACACTCGGCCACTAATCCCTAGAAATAGGGTTTGGACTGTGATTTAGAAGGCAAAGGAAAACCACCACATTAACATCCTTAGTTAGGCAATTACTACTCTTATCTTCTAAAATAGATTCTCACAGTGTAAAAATTTTGTCCAGATGTAAATTAGCTCCCCGTTTGGATGTCCGAGTGTGGAATATACTATGCAGGATACATAAAAGCAGAGAATAGGAACGTGAAACGTATAAATAATGTTGAAAACAGAAAAGCTAGAAAATACAAAAATATAAATGAGAAGATTACATATAGACATATTAGCATTATTCAAAATACGTTGTCCAGACAATGGTGACTTTTGGTCAGATGATTTTAACTTTCTCCATAAAATTAGTACAAAAGGACAAGCTGGTGTTGGAATTGTTAGAGTAGCAGATTATTTTTGGTCAAAAAGGAATCATTTAATGTTAACAAAATAAGTTATGCGTATTGCAGGATCCAAGAATTAATTGGAAAGAGAAAACAAAATTTCTCTAATATGAGAGTTAAAAAAGACCAATTACTAGTTGATGATAACATAATAAAAAGATTGAGAGAATACATTGAAGAGCTTTACAATGGAAAAAAACTGGAGGAAATGACAACAAATGAGGGAGTAATGAAATTACCCATTTTCAGATCAGAATTTAAGGCTTTATGACTTGAAACAAAATAAAACGCATGGGGAACAGATAATAAAATAGCAGAATTATTGCAATGTACAAAGCATGAAGATAAAAAGCGCTTTGTATCAACTAATTAGGGATATATATGAAAAAGGAGGATTGCCAGATGAACTATACCAAGAATTATACCAATGAAAAGTGGAGCAAATTCCTGTGAAAAGTTTAAAACTGAGTCTACTGACATATGCCTCATAAATCTTAACAAAAAATAATAAAATGAAGAATAGAAGAAAAAGTGGAGCAGTACTTTATATGATGTACTTCGTTCAGTACGTATTGCTCACTCTTGGTCATT
>NW_020270607.1:0-95170 GCF_002803265.2 Melanaphis sacchari
GAAGCCGCATTGCTACAGCACTTTCGTCGTATGACCGCAATTGCACGCACCAATTTACAACCAGTCGTATTTTGTACTTTAGTAGAAATTCGGTTAAATTTTCATAAAGGGTCTGAGCACAAAGAGTAATAGTGTTGATGATTGGCCTCAATATTAGCTTCACGAATAATGAGTTCAGGAAAGAGAAGCATATATTAGAGAAGAAGTCATTATTATTTTGTTTAGGTATATAAATAGTTTTACTTACGTTCGAGTTTCTTATATTGTCATCGTATGTTAAAATGTGGGTCAGGTCTTTAGTTCGTTGTAGAGTGTATTGATCCTCGTACTAATTATAGATTATATTTGAGTAGGTATTGTACACAATTGAGCTCAAACGAGTCAGTTAATAATCTTACATTATAAACAGTGGTATATTTTCTGTTTAAAGATTTATCTATGATTAATTGGTCGACAGAAATTACTAGTTTTATATGTTAAGTTATTATTAATCATATCACTACAGTTGTATCTAAATTTATATTACTAACATTTTATATCAATTAATTTTCCATATTAATATAATATGCTCGTTTATTATTAGAAAATTAATATTTTACTTTTGAATAATAATTACAAGAATAGTTTGACGAAAATCCTCAATTATTGAAATGTTGATATATGTCAAATGCATTATCAAGGTATTCAATGGTTATTATAAGTCAATTTTTCGATATACTTTCAATAGGAAACTATATTAAAGTTTATAGAGATAACTGTAGATATTCATGATATCAATAATATTTGCGTTTTTCGCAATTAAATATGACACTGTGCAGTAGAGTTTAGTATAGGATGAAAATTTGTTTATTGTTGTAGTTTTAATGTTTCACATTGTGGGGATCGCCCTATGCGCTTGTTGCGTATAAACCAGAAATAATAATACCATTTTCAAAAAAAAGTTTAGCGGTAAAAAAAAAATTGGTAAAATTTACGGTTAGGTTAAAATTATTTACCTGGTAAATTTACAGCACTCACATCTCTAGTTTATACACAACAAAGCACTGCATAAAGACTTGGAAATCCCCACAATAAATGAAAACATTAACTCAACAATAAACAAATTGTTTCATTCCCTTATGAACTTAAACGGAGCTACTCACTACAAGCTTCATCCTTCCAAACTGGCAGTCAATAAACGCAAATAATTATTTGTATATATCATGAAATAATGCAAAGCTATTTCTCTATAAGCTTTTAAATATAGTTTCAACATATCAAGTGAAAAAGTAACTATGAAGTTAACATAAATAAATTAACCATTGAATATTGATAATACATTTTTGAATTATATTAACATTTTCAATAATTGAGGGATTACTTGTAAAACATATTACTTTAAATTAATTATTATAAAAATAAAATATTCAATTTTTTTTCTACAATTTCATAAAAAAAATAATTATATTATATATTATGGAAAATTTAATTGAATATAAAATGTTATAGTTAAATGAAATTTAAGATTACAACATAGTATATAGTGATTAATTAATAATTAAAGTAACTATAAAGTATTAATTTTATTCATCTGTTGAATTAGTCATAGATAAATCTTTAGAACCCAAATTATTCTGTAACATAATGTAAAAGATTTATTAACATTTAAAATCGTTTGAATTTTAAGAAATCATTTACTTATAGTTATTATTACATGCCTATAAGATATAATCTATGATTAATTTTGAAAGTTAATTATCTACAACGAATAAAGTTACTATTTTATTTTAACATACGATGACAGTAAAAAAATAAGAAATGTGAACAATTATAAGTGCCAAGTAGATTTGTAATATACCTAAAATAAAATGTAAACAATTCTTCTTGCTGTCTATATAAGTATATTAAATATGTCGAATGTATATCGCCATTGAACAGATAATGGTGTATTCATTGGGAAATGTATTATTTGAATTTGAATCGGTATTAGTGAGTTTCGGCACAGTTCCAAAATAACGTATACGAGTTGCGCCCGAGTTTATGAGAGATTTGTACGAATTGCTGCCCGGGTTTATAAAGGGTACGTACGAATTGCGGCCCTGGTTCATGAGTGGTACGTACGAATTGCGGTCATACAATAAAATGTATATATATATATGTAATATATACGTGGCAATGGGATGTAAGATTATTTGAAGAAATTGCTTCATGTTTGAAATAGAAGGGATAGTATTCAAGTCCGGGTTGGTGTATGATTGTAAGATCTCAACATATGTATCATGACAAATATTATAATTAATATAATATAATATAATTATATGCTATTATACGACCAATTAACTATTTCTGTTGCTCCGAACAATGTAATTTGGAAACATGAATTGAATGTTTAAATTGACTTCAGGAACAGGTTAGAATCTGGATCCGTAACGATAAGTAAACCGTTCAATGGTTCAGGTGGTGTTTCAATTTACGGTAGTTGCACTTTTCCTGATGCGCAACACATACCGACTGGCTCATTTTTGAATTTAGCGCATTTACAATGCGGACATTCCTTGTCCATAGCACCAATCTCTACTTTCGAATAAGCGTAATTTTTAATATCGGGCCCATATTCGGATGCTAGACGAAGGAATGAATTGGATGTAAATGCTCTATGTACTTGTTGGCGTTGTCGGTCATTTGCTCTGCGTGTGTCAACTACGAATTGACGCGCTTCTAATCGTCTTTTTTGATTTTGTTCAGTTTGTGCCTCACGCAATCTCACCATGTTCACACGTACATTTTCATTATTCGGTTGTGCTCTTCTATCTCGAATGATTGTACTTTTGGTCGTTCGACGGGCCAAATCAGACTCCTTGCGTCTTGTTGGCATTGTACAAAATACACAAATCGATATCATTAAAGTTCATTTATATGATTATTAACCTTTCTTATAAATGAGAGAGAAAGCTTATTGTGTTAGACCGACCCATTCAATGGTCGAGTCGTTTCTGATGAATTCGTTACAGTTGTTGCCAGGGTACTATAAATTATATATTTACAATTATTTACGTAGATTACGTTTTCATATTTTTTCATAAAATTATCATAGTATCTTATTTTATTTATTATTTTTATATTTTATTTTTTATTTTTATTATTTTCCATCGCCGATATCCAACAGTTGTTATAAATATTTGTGGTGTGCCACCCTTTACACCTAGGGGTATGAAAAATAGTTTACATCACTCGCTGAGACCTACTTACTATACACAAAAGATTTTATGAAAATCGATCCAGCCGTTCCGGAGGAGTTTGGTAACAAACTTTGTGACACGAGATTTTAATATATTACATAACTTCCTATATACATGGCGAATCTTTTATTTATAGTTATGTATATATAACTTAGGTAATGATTACTTCTCGAGCCGTTACTCAACTGTAGGTAAGATATTGTCGGGCCGCAACTAACTTATACCTTAAATATTACCGTGCCGCAATTCACCGGTCATCAACACCGAAAACAAGTGGGCCCGCAACTCACCCTGAGTCAATTGAATGATAAATCAATGCAAACGAAAAACTTTCTGTTCAATTAAAGTCTTCTACCTACATTTATAAGTGATATTTTATAATGCGTATATTTAAATTGCAATTAGTAATTAATATCTTAATTAATAAATTAATAATCCGGTAAGTTGATCATATTGTAACAAGATCGGACTGGCCGGACCGGGTGCAACACGATTGCGAACATTTTACCTTTTTTTATAACACAATTGTAAACAAATATAAGTTATCAAAAAATTTGTATTTTTAACTGAAAAACTAATGATTGAAAAAGTTTTTATAGGTTACGATGCCAATTTTACAATTTCTAAATATATTTAATTTTGTTTAGGAATTCAATTAAATTTTTTTTTTTTTAATAAAAAATATTCAATATTAATAATACAATGTCACATTATAGCTACATTAAAAACTAAAATAAAATTATACAACATAATATGAAGTGTTTAAAATGTTAGATAATTAAAACAATTTCGAAGTATAAATAATAATAATACTGTTACATAATATATAAACTAAAAAAAATAAAAATAATAGTTTTTAAAAAGTTTTTCTACATTTTTTCTTTCTTTTTTTAAAATTTTATCTTAGTTAGGAATTTTCAGTTTTTTATAAATATAAAATTAGATCTTTGTGGATATTTTTAATGTTGATCTAATTTTAGATTCATCTTCTTTGGCCATAGGATTATGCATATTGTTTTGATAGCGCAATAGCAGAAAATCCTTATACCTACTATTTAATTATTTTAAAATTAATTATTTAAAAATTTGTAATTATCTAACACCTAATCTGGCAAAACCGTACGATTAAAGGTAAGTTTAAGCGTTCACAATCGTGTTCCCGAAAAAGGTCCTTCGCAACAGCGTAAACACACACACCAATTAATAAAGTTATTACTTATTAATATTATTTTTAATTTGAAACGATAATAATGGTCGTCAAAACCCCGGAACTATAAAAAAATAGATTCTACAATATCAATATAGGTACCAATATAGTACACAACGACCGGCACGCACACCGGGCTCTACTCGTTAATGACAGTTTGCTTTGCTATGAGTCACCCTTTGTTCATATTAATTATCAACGCACTGGATAAATAAGGGTGTAGAAAATTCAATTAACAAGTGTATTTAAATTGTTCTGATTTTTATTTGACTTACGGTTTAAAATGAATACCAATTTAATTAATGTTATGAATAAACCGCTCCTAAAAGAACAAAAAATGTTAGTCAAAACTAGTTCTGTCCCAAAACAAAAAAAGTTAGGTTGTTTTAAAAAGAAAATCACAAATGTTTACTCAAAAGTTTCATTTTCTTTGTGAAGATAAAGTTACTGTAAAGATATACATTTACGCGTCATTTATGCCATACTCTGCAATTTTTGCTTAGGTTAGAAGAACACTGTAGAATACAAGTATATTTATTATTTAAATCAGGGGTCGGCAACCTTTTTAACCACACGGGCCATTTTTTTTTTCAATTGTTCATCAAGGGCCACATTAAAAAAAATATTACATATTATGATATAATACTTATAATTGTATTGCTATTATGAAACGGTTAGATAAGATTTTATTTATAAAGGAAAAAGAATTATATAATATTGAAAATTATATGAAAAATGTTATTAAACAAAAGTAAAACACAAAAATTAACCACCTTTGTGCGGGCTATCAAAAATTGCTTTGCGGGCCGCGGGTTGCCGACCCCTGATTTAAATCATTGATATACCAAATCAGTCGAGTTATTTTAATTAATAATCCAGTAATTTGAACATATTGATATAAAAATTTATCACAAATAGTTTATAACTGGCTGATCTGTACGATGAGTTTCCCTGAACAAATTAACCCGTCATTGGTCTCGCGGGGTATTAATTATCTCCAAATGTATTAATACTTATTTGTTTTTCCATAATTATATATAATACGGATTCGTAACTCCGATAAGCTTATCAAAATCATATCATTGTTTGATAATAACATTTACTTCTATAAAAACATTTAAATTTATTCGGTACACGCCTGTCAAGAACAATTATTTATCCGTTTGGAGAATATTTATCTCGTGCGACCGAAAAGTAATTTCTTATTTTACATTTTTTTCAATCTCATTTTCTCTTGATTCTTATTATATAAAAAAAAAAAAACATGGACAAAATTGGGTGACGGTAGATCACGTGTCTATTAGAAAGCACTGAAGAAGATAATTTATTAGGACAGATTTCAAGTGATGACAATGATGATAATATGAACCTCGTGACCAGAATACGGATACATAACTGTCAATGTCTAGCGTGAGTTATATTAGTAATATTTTTAATGAGTTAGATTAGTTGACTAAAAACAACAGTGAGATAAGACAAAGTGTATATTAGCCTCTTACAGTATTTTATTCTCTACTCAATATCAAAGGACTAAATTCAATAATTGTGAATCAAGAAAAACGCTTGAAATTATTGAAAACATTAGGTAGGAAGCTTATGGAGGATCATTTAAAGTACATAATGGCAATTATTAGCAATTTGCCAAAACAACTAAAACCAAGACTTCTAAATATTATGTAACGGTAATAAAATAATTTATATATTCAATATTTTTTTCAAAATGTTTTCGTACAATTTGGTTGAAAGAGAACTGCTCTGTCAAAAGTTAAGGAATTCGAACCGATGTGTTTTTTGTGAAAGAGAGAAAGACAAAAAATAATTAATGTGTGCACCAATTATATAAAGTGTACTGTAGTAAACCGATGTTTTTAGTATAAAAACGTAGGTCTAAAGTCCAGTGGTCTAAAACTATATCACGCCACCTAATCGGACCACTGATGCTTTTACCTGATTGGATTAGGAACATTTTTTGACGTCAATCCTCCTTTCCTAATCACGGCATGTCTCATATAAATAGGAGCCCTCTTCACAGGGAGCTACAGAGAGTATTTCATACACAAACGTTTTACCCATGCTTACCAAGAGCCTCTAGGAAAACGTTCCACACACATATTCTCTCCGGTTTAGTATTTCAATACTAAGTCGAAACACTTCTAAAAAGTTTATATTTTAAAGTTATTTTATATTCAATAAATTGTTTAAAGTAAATATTAATATTTGTTATTAATACTAATTCAAACATAAACCTCTTCTCTTCCTCAACTACGACATTGTACCGACATTGTGCATTCGTCGTTAAAGAAGTATTGCAGTAACTACGATCAAGTGACAGCGACAGGTTACTACAGTACTAATGTAGAGATCACTTAATAGAAGTTTGCTTAGATTGTTTCACATAATAATAATATTAATAATATTATATGACCTAACAGTTTTTATTATTTTTTAAACTATAATGTTATGATGTCATAAATAAATATTTAGTTAAATTAGATAATTAAAGTACACTTATGTAAGTACTTTAAATAGCACCGTACACGAAATACGTAAACAATATAAACAAAAGGAATAAGAAGTTCATTAAAATTTAAAATATTGCAATGGACATTTCTACTCATAAAAATTTCTCACTAAGTATACAAATTATTAAAATTTGAAACTAAACAGTGTATTTGAATAAAATTAAATTTATTTAGCATTTATTTATGATATCACACCTTTATAGTGATCTGTTTTTTTTTTTTACTTGGCCATTTTTAACACAGAGTTCAACGAAGTGGTTTTGTTATAACTATATTTATTCATTGTAAATTATATAATAATCAAAACTAAGTATTTAAGTATGTTTCATATGATAAAAAATGTTTATCCTGTGCAACCAACTGTAATAAAATAAATATGCGACCAGAAGCAGGTTAAATGATTATAGATTTACGCATTCTTTGATTTCGTTACATGTTAACTGCATAGATTTTAACACAGTTATTAGGATTTTTTTGTAACTAGACTGATTTTAATCTCTTCAAACTTTTTTGAAGTATAATGTTACTGTATACATCATGAACCTTTTTTCAACAATTTAATTCAACATACCATCAATCGTACTTAAACTATCAACCTATTATGAAAAATATATAAATTATCCCTAGTAATATAAACTAATTTACTATGTCTACTTAGCTGAATTTATGTTTTCACTGTTTTTTTTTTTTTTTTTTTTTTTAATACTTGATAATTTTATTGTTATTTATTATACCAATTTGTTAGTTACAAATTACCACAATAATAATCATTTATATTGTTATTGTTATTCATGGTAATTACTAATTACAATTCAGTATTTCAGTACATTAGATATTATAAATTATCACCTGTTATGAATTATTAAAATATATTATAGTGTTTCTTATAACTTTTTACGGTATCTAGGATTCCTCAAAAACGTATTATAAGCTTTACTGGCACCTATTTCTTTCGCCTAAAAAAAAAAAAAAAAAAATTATGTCCTTAAAATTAAAATAATTTAGTGATGCATAAAACATATTTTATTGCACGTCGATATTGTGTTTAATATGTTTATGTATTAAGCTCTTTAAATTCAAAGTTAAAAAATTATATTGAAATTATTGCCATGACTGCTACTTCAAAAAATTATATACAAGATAAATTAAAAAATTCACCAAAAACGTGGACATTTTTAGGAATTCATAAATATATTTTAACGATGTGCAATATTCAAAAATCATTAAAAAGCATTATGCATGATTTACCTTTGTAATTGCAATTTCATTACGCTCCATCAAAAACATAGAAAATAGTTCATGCGCTTCTAAATTTCTCAAACGGTCCTAAAATTAATCATAATTGCTGTGTTTAAAAATAGTGATTAGTAAAGCTAAAACTAAAAAAGCGAGAATTATAAAAATGACATGGCTTAATTTTGTATGACCTAATAAACTAATTTATCATATAAATTAAAAGTGTATATAAAAATCTATTGTAAACATTGGCATATTATTTTAAATCTTATTTACTTTTTTCGATAATATACTGCTGCTCAGTAATAAAAACCTCATTTGGAAGGAATAAAGAAAAAGTCGAATGTTTAAAAACTTTGATTAAAATATATAAATGGAAAATGTGTACTGTTAGACTAAATATCAAGAATGACAAGGTGTCATAATTAAATAAAAAAAAGTTTATAGAACATGCAAAATTAACCCAAAACTTAGAAAAAATTTTTATGAAACGCGCTTAAGAAATAAGCAATTATTATAATATAGTAAATATTTCATAAAAACAATGTAGGATAACATATTTTACGATCGATGTGAAATTTAAGTATGTAGCATAAGAAATTAACAAATTGTGAGGTATTCCCATACTTCATCATTCCGCTTACAAAAATTTAAATATTAATAATTCAAAAACTATTGGTCCAAATGTTGATTGTTACATATTTAAATAATTAGAAAGATATTTTGGTTGATAATAAAAAGTTAAATATGTATGATAAAAAAAGTAAAAACTTAAAATTTTATATGATAAAAAATATGAGTTAGTTTTAAAAATAACTTTAACTGGAGATATTAAGCGAAAACAATGTTTTCAAAAACCTTAATTGATGTTGAAATAGTGAGTGCTATTCGATGAATGAATTATTCATTACATGCTCACACAAAATATTTTTTTAATTGTTTTAGATTTTATTTTAAAACATTGGAATGTTTTTAAAATCCGTAAAGTAATAGTTAAATAAGAAAAAAAAAATATTAGTTTTAATAAAAATATACCTCAGGAGTAATGACTGGTTCGGAAACTGCATCTTTTATTAAACTGTACATTAAATCATAGTTTTTTGTAAATTTCCGATGAAATCTAAATAATATGGTGAGAAATTCAATCTTATTTACATATCGCCATGTCGAAAATGTGTGTAACTTTAATAGTAGTTTATAAATAATGCGATGGTTCACTCTTGATAGGCATGTATATTTTGACTTTTCAAGAATCCAGTCACCAGGCCTATTAAAGTTTTCCCAATCATCTAAATGTAATAAAATCTGTAAATAAAATTTTGTTACGTGATTAATTTTATAGCTCATTTAAAGCGTTAAAAGTAAAATTATTTTATCTAAGAGAATTTTTCGGGAAAAATATATCATATATTAGGATATATTTAATTTTTTAATAATTACTACAATTATTATAATTAAGATAGATTGATTGATTAAAAAAAATGTTTATGATATAATATTGTTTATATTTAGTTGATAGTTATAGTTGTTATTTGTGGGACTTTGAAGTAACAATTTTTTATTTTAATAACTAAGAACATACGAGGCAAAAATTAAATAGGTACTAAATTATTTTTTAACAAATTTAAATCATTTAATAATTATTTTAATTATTAATAATTAATTAAATTTAAAAATTTCTTAGTGTAAAATTATTTTGGTTGTAGTATTAAATAAGTCAAATAACTATCTATTCACGAGTTACTATAAGAAGAATTAAAAAAAAAAAAAAAAACCGTAAATTCTCAGTAGTTTTTTATGAGATAGGTAATTGGTTTTTGTAACAGGTTATAGGTAATAGTGAATATTTATTTTTAATTTCTAATTTGCCCCTATGGGTGAGATTTAAAATACATTCTCGGTAGTCCGTGCCTGACGTAAGAACCGACTGAAAAGAACCTAGGTAACCAGTGTTTCTAATATTAGGTGTAGAAATTAAGATTATCTACACTCGGCCACCAATCCCTTGAAATGGGTTTCGGTTGAGATTTAGAAGGCAAAGGGAAACCAACTCATTAACATCCTTAAATAGGCAACTACTACTCTTGTCTTCTAAAATAGATTCTCTAGTGTAAAAATGTTGTCCGAATATAAAATAGCTTCCCGTTTGAATGTCTGGATGGAATATACCATGCAGGATACATAAAAGCAGAGAATAGGAACGTGAAACGTATAAATAATGTTGAAAACAGAAAAACTTGAAAATACAAAAATATAAATGAAAATATTAGATATAGACAAATTAGCATTATGCGAAATACGTTGGCCAGACAATGGTGAGATTTGGTCAGATGATTTTAGTTTATCCATAAAAATAGTACAAAAGGACAAGCCGGTGTTGGAATTCTTAGAGTAGCAGATTATTTTTAGTTAAAAAGGAATCAACATCAAACAATCTGGTAATTATACAGGTTTACGGGCCAACGTTAAAAGCAGATGATGAAGAAGTAAAAGAAGTGTAAACTGGCATGGAGGAGCTTTTGAAATATGTCAATCCACACGACAATGTAATCATGATAAGATATTTTAATGCTATATTTGGTAAATGCGTGGAAGGTAGAGAAATCGGAGACTTCAGCTAAGGAATAATAAATGCAAGAGGAGAGAAAATAGTAGAGTTCTGTAGAATAAATTGGATGGTTATAACGATTACCAGATTTCAATACCTCAAGAGAAGAATATACACTCGGAAAATGCCAGGCAACGTTTCCCCCCTACCAAAAACTTTAAATAATGGTGATAAATTGCTTTAAGAACCAAGTTAAATTGTGTAAAATATACCGGAGTGCTGATTGTGACAGTGATCACAATAATAAAGTTATAATTAAAAAGAAATTCCGATATAAAAAACACAAGAGCCAAAAGTACAGCAGAACAACTACTTAATAGAGCAGAGATAATGGAACAATATAGATACCACATGGACTGTGAATATCAAAAAGGAAATGCCGATGATCCTTTGAATAAAAAATGGGATAACATAAAATCAACTATTATAAATGCGGTGGATAATGTTTTAACAAAAAAAGATAAGAATCAACGAAAAGGAGCATGGATAGACAAGGAAATAGTAATTTTTATAGATGAAAGATGAAAATATAAAAACAATAATAAAAGATGAGGATAAAATAAGTTTTTTTTTCCCAACGAAGTAATCAGGATGATTGAGAAGCCAAAGAAGCCAAATAAGATGATTGGAACAACAGCATGGCGAAATTGATATGCAATTTAATGTTAACAAAATAAGTTATGCGTATTGCAGGATCCAAGAATTAATTGGAAAGAGAAAACAAAATTTCTCTAATATGAGAGATAACAAAGGACAATTACTAGTTGATGAAAACATAATAAAAAGATGGAGGGAATACATTGAAGAGCTTTACAATGGAAAAAAACTGGAGGAAATGACAACAAATGAGGGAGTAATGAAATTACCCATTTCAGATCAGAATTTAAGGCTTTATGACTTGAAACAAAATAAAACGCATGGGGGGGGGGGGCAGATAATAAAATAGCAGAATTATTGCAATGTATAAAGCATGAGGATAAAAGGCGCTTTGTACCAACTAATTAGGGATATATATGAGAAAGGAGGGTTGCAGATGAACTATACCAAGAATTATACCAATGAAAAGTGGAGCAAATTCCTGTGAAAAGTTTAAAACTGAGTCTACTGACATATGCCTCATAAATCTTAACAAAAATAATAAAATGAAGAATAGAAGAAAAAGTGGAGCAGTACTTTAAAAATGACCAATATGGATTTAGAAAACAAAAAGGTACACGAGAAGCAATTTTAGGACTGTGAATTTTAATTGAAAAACAGATCGGTAAAATTAAAGTTACATATTTGGCCTTCATAGACCCAGAAAAAGGTTTTGACAAAGTAAATTAGAATAAAATGCTGCTCACACTACAAGAAATAGATGTTGAACAGCAAGACCTAAGAATGATCTACAGTCTCTATAAGAATCAGACAGCTTGCATTGAAAAAGGAGAAATCACTACAACTAACACTCAAATAAAAAAAGAAGTATGACAAGACTATACATTATCACCATCAATCATTAATTGCTACATCAAAAAAGTTATAAATAAATTGAAACAAAGCTAAAAAGACTAAATATTAGAATCAAAATTGGTGGAGAAATTGTTTCAATGATACGTTTTGCCGATGACATCGTGATAATAGCAGAGATGACGAGAACATACAGCGTGCAATTGAAGAAACGGATAAAATGCTCAGAACATCAGAAATGAAAATAATAGTTTGTGCCAGAAACCCAAAAGTAAAAGCTGATGTATACACCGATAGTCAAAAAATGGAGCAAGACGAGGAAATGGTATATCTAGGGAGAAAAATTACATCTGATAGTTAAGAATCATTGGCACTACTTTAGTGTGTTTAATAAAATGTACTTATTATTACCTAGATATTACTAGATTTGACATTCGAGTTATAACGCAAGTTCTAATATTCATAGAAAGTGTTTTAAATAAAATTAAATATCACAACATTTTAGTATTATTTACAAATATATTAAATAGTATAGGATTAATTACTTTGCTCATATGTTTAGCTTTTAAAAATATAAAATGTTGATCGTTTTCAAAATTTTTAGTTTTCAGGAATTGTTTTTCATTGTTTACCAATTGTATTATATTATAATATACGTTCTTAAAAGCTGCTTTATTTTCATCGTTACTTTTACTAATTACTCCAAATAATTCCATTAACCATTTATTGGCGATAAAATAATTTTTTATTTTAAATTCCGTCGTCGTATATTCTGTTTTTGCTATGTTAATATATATAATTTTTATTGATCCATAATTTTCTACTTTTGACTCAATTCTTTTGTAATCATACGCAGAATTTACGTTTGTTATATTATGATATTCGACGTAAAGTATAAGTAATTTGATTGCTTAAAAATAAAAATTATATGATAAGTTTTAAATTTATGTTGTAATAATATAAATTTAATTAGGTAACGTAAAAAACTCAAGGATAGTTTGTCTTACAATACGTTAAATCGTTTTTTTTTAAATTTATATTGCATATTATATTCATTATTGTATATTTTTAAGAACATTTACTTGAATTTAAGTGGGTGCGTAAAGTATTGAAGAACGTGATGAAACTGGTTACAACTAAGCCAATTAAAGAATATATTTTACACAATGATGAATGATCATATCAACACCTTATTACGCACATATTAATAATAATAATATTGCATTTACAATTTTTTTGGTAAAACCTAGTAGATAGTAAAACTGTACCTATGTCGATTAAATTATGCATTTTTAATACTCAAATCTCTGTGGATGAAAATGAGTCTCAAAAAAATATTTTATTAATTGGAATAGTATTAATAGAAGTGACGGCTTACCCATATACACCCAGTGGCCTATATGTAGGACACCGGAAATAATTATTGTTATCGATTTTATTTTTAGAATTTTCCCCATTTTATCGATTTAGGCTATTAGATAATATAATAAACGACCCGATGATATTATTTTGCGTTGTATAGTCGAACGTTATTACGTGTTAGTAACATTTTGTACACTGCCTTGTTCAAATAGAAAAATGGCTTCATCGTCAAAGTAAGTCAACTATATTTTAGATTTTTTTTTATACATAAAACACATACAATCATATATATATTACTATTTACATTTTATATTTTTATAAATTAAATTAATTTATTCCACATACTTTTTCATTTATTTGCATTTAAATATTAGTGTTTTACATGTAGGTCACTGGGATATTCTGTGGCCTAATATGTATATTTTTTTTAGATCTCTTTGTGTGAATCATATTATAAATTTGCTGGAAGCAGATGAGCTGAGTGAAGATACTATTTTCTTAGAATCTCCGGATGAAAATATTACTGACGAAGACTCCGATAACGATGAACATACAGGTGATATAAACCATTTACCTGCTAGTGTATTGAAAGCTAATGTTATTTTACCGAAAGAAATTCTCAACACCGACAATTACGAATCAAAAAAAAAAAAAAGTTGTGACTACAAAAAAAAATCGGGTTGTAGTGGGCAAGAAAAAAAGTCAAAAAGATTCACTTTAAATTTGGCGTTAAGGAGATTTAGAGACTCCTAAAATAACAGAGCTTTGGGATTCAGATGAAAACAGTAAAATAAAATATGGCTCACTTGCGCCATTTGAACTTTTTGAATTATTTTTCGATTATCAAGTTTTTGATTCTATTGTACAATATACAAACATTTATGCTTCTTCTAAAAATATTTCCTTGGACTTGACAAAAAATGAATTGAAATGTTTTATTGCAATTCTCTTATTATCTGGGTATAATGAAATGTCTCGGCGACGTATGTACTGGGAAAAGGCCCCTGATACAAATAATGGTTTAGTGTCCAATGCTATGAGGCGAAATAGATTTGACGATATATTTCATAATCTTCACTTTTCAAACAACAACAACTTGGATAATTCTGATAAATATGCAAAAATAAGACCGTTGATTACTACGATAAATACTAGATTCCTAATGCACGCTCCTCACGAAGAATTTCATAGCATAGATGAATCCATGGTGCCATATTATGGTAAACATGGATGCAAACAATTTATCCGAGGAAAACCAATTCGTTTTGGATTTAAAGTGTGGGTTGGGACATAGCGTCTAGGATATGCATTATGGATATCTCCTTACCAAGGAAAAAATACCGGGTTCAACCAAACAGATGTCGGATTAGGAGGATCTGTTATTTTAGCTTATGCTAACCAAATTATAAACCATCGACCTGCTCCATATCATTTTGTGTTTGACAATTTTTTTACGGGTGTCACTCTTTTGGAAAAGCTCAAATCTATCAACAGTCGCGCGACAGGTACAATTCGGTCAAACAGAGTTATGAAATGTCCAATTGATTTTAGAAAAATGAAAAAACAACCAAGAGGGTCTAGCTGTAGTTTTGTTTCAAATAATGCAATTTTTATTTGCTGTTGGCGTGATAATAACATTGTTTGCTTAGCTTCAAATACTATTGGGACAGATCCTATTTCTATGGCAAACCGTTGGTCTACTTCCGAAAAAAAAAGATTACGGATTTCACAACCAAATATCGTTTCTGATAATAACAAAAATATGGGTGGTGTAGATCGAATGGACCAAAATATATCACAATATCGTATTGGGATCAGAGGTAAAAAATGGTACTCTTCTATTGTTCTATATATTATAGACTTAGCCGTTCAAAATGCATGGCAACTTCATAGGATGTATAATAAAAATAAAATGGATCAATTGGCATTTCGAAGAAGCATAGTTATTTCATATCTGACACGTTACAAGACAGAACTCACTCCAGGAAGAAGTGGAGGCAAACCATCCAGTGTTATTATGGAAATAAGATATGACAAATTTGAACATTATTTGATTCCCCAAGACTCTCAAACACGGTGTGGTTAATGTCATCAAAAAACAACGACAAGATGTATGAAGTGCAATATTGGTGTCCACGCAAAATGTAACGTTTTATATCACACAAAATAATGTTCGTATGTACCTAAGTAAATTCAAAAAATATACATTGTAAGCCTCTCATTATCATAATTTAAATATAATCTGTAATAATTAATTATCAATTAAAAGTATTAAATTTCAATTATTTTTATTGGTATATTTGTATATTTTTTTTTTTTTGTTATTAAAGGATTTTTTATTCAATCTGTTACAATAAAATAGAACAATAAGAACAATTGATGAATTAGATAAAATAAAATAAAATAAAATAAATACGACAGATTAGACCGAGTGTAGAGGCCTCCCAGCGGAGGTACTACGACATGAGTAAGACTAAATTAGGCTAGCAGGTCACGACACCACTGTCTTTTAAGTCTTTTAACTGGACTACCTGGGATAGAAGCAGATGAAATATTGGAGATTAACGGATTCTTATGGTGGGCTAAGCGGCTATTGAAACGTTTGTAGTGAGTTTTGGCTAGTTCGGAGACAAATGGAATTTTTAGGTCAGAGTGGAGGGTGTGGTTAGAGACATAGAAGGGTGCTTTTAGAATGGTACGTAGAGTTTTGGATTGGAATCTTTGAATGCGGTTGATGTTGGAAATTTTGGCAGCGCCCCATAGTTGAATCCCATAGGTCCAGATGGGTCTTAGTAGGAGTTTGTAAAGCAGGAGCTTATTGGAGAGTTTCAAGTGCTTTGATGTTAGAAGTGGACGTAGGAGTCGGAGACGGTCGTTAAGTGTACGGGTTATGCTTATTATGTGAGGTTTCCAGGTGAGACGGCGGTCAATAAGTATACCAAGGTAATGTATGCACTGCGCAGGGGGGGAGTGGTTGATTATTGAGGTAAAGTGTTGGGCATACACCGTGACGAAGTGCAAAAGTACCGTGGATGGATTTGGTTTCATTCATTTTGACGCCCCATGTTTTGTACCACGATTCAAGGGAGAAGAGATGATATTGTATGTAGGAGGAGGCTAGAACAGGATCCGAACTGGTTGCTAGTATAGCTTTGTCATCAGCAAAATCACCGACTAAGG
Source organism: Melanaphis sacchari (assembly GCF_002803265.2). Taxonomy (NCBI): domain Eukaryota; kingdom Metazoa; phylum Arthropoda; class Insecta; order Hemiptera; family Aphididae; genus Melanaphis; species Melanaphis sacchari. Next base: position 16,783 of record NW_020270607.1, read on the forward strand.
TATGGGGTGAAGTAGGCTGGTCAGAGATGTAGAGATTGAAGAGTAGGGGAGCAATTACTGCGCCTTGAGGTACGCCTGCTTTTATTTCAGTAGGAGAGGAGAAGGAAGAACCTACACGTACGGAGAAGAACCGATCTTCGAGGTAGGATTTGAGGATAAGATAGTAGTGGCTAGGAAGGATAGATTTTAATTTATAAAGGAGGCCTGAGTGCCAGACTCTATCAAATGCTTGGGAGACATCAAGGAAAGCACCAGTGCAGTATAATTTTTCCTCCAGGGCAAATGAAATTTTGTCAACCAGGCGATGTATCTGATGGATCGTTGAGTGACTGTAGCGAAAACCGAATTGAGAGTCTGGTAGTATTTTAGCTTCATCAACTATTGGGATTATTCGTTTGAGGAGGAGTTTTTCAAATAGTTTGGAGAGAGTTGGTAGGAGACTTATAGGCCTATATGAGGAAGGGCAGTCAGGAGGTTTTTTTGGTTTTGGTATGAGTATTATAATAGAATATTTCCATAATATAGGAAAGTATGATAACCGAAGCATAGCGTTATAAATTTGTGTTAGAAAAATTATGGTTTTTCTGGGAAGGTGTTTGACCACTTCCGCTGAAATTAAGTCAAATCCAGGAGATTTATTTGGTGAGTTTTTCTTAAGATTAAATTCAACTTCACTAGGGTAAAAAGCTCTAGGAGGAGGATACATTGGAAGAGGAGAGCTAAGGAAGCTTTCGACTTCTTGGATTTTGGTTGGAGAGATAATATTGTGGTGTGGTTGAAATGTGTTTGATAGGTGGTTGGCAAATATGTTGGCTTGGGATTGTTCAGTCAGTGCCCAGCTACTGTCAGCATTTCGTAGGGTAGGGGGAGGATTGTGAATTCGTAGTATTTTCCTGGTGGCTTTCCATAGGGAGCCGTCTATGCCAGTAAGAGAAGAAATATAGTTTGCGTAGGACTCCGATTTAAGGTTAGCTAGGAGACGTTTCAACATTTGGGTAAGTGCGTTGTAATGGGATTTGTCAATAGGGTATCGAGTTCTTTGCCAAATAGCCCGAGCGCAACGTTTTTGTGAGATGAGAGTTCGTATGTAGGAGGGGTGATGAGGGGGAGGTTTAACGTGCAAGGGTACAGGTTTAGCTGAGTCCCACACAGAGGTTTGGATATTAGTTGTGAGTAGGTTTACTGCGTCATCGATATCAGAGGAAGTCTTTAGGCGGAGTTTAAGGCAGGTTTTTTCAGATAGGGTTGTACTAAATTTGTCCCAGTCGATTGGAAATTGTGATAGAGCTGAGGGGTTAACTTTAGCTTGTGGAAGACAGTCTAGCGAGAGCATGACTGGTGAATGGTCTGAGCAAGGGTCAATGAGATTAATTATTTGGGTGTGGAGATTTTTTGGAATCTTAGTGACGAAAATATCCAGGATGTCTGGCATTTTTCGACAGGAGTTAGGCCAGTATGTGTAATTTGGAGGTGCAATGACAGTAGAGTTGGTAGTTAGTAGGGATTGTAGGAGAGAATTTCCTCTAGGGTTTGAGGCGCGACAGCCCCACTGTTGATGTTTTGCATTTAGATCACCACCTATGATGTAATTGTTGTTGTATGTGGAGAAAATTTCAGTAAATCTGGCAGGGGAGATTTTGTGTTTTGGTGGAGAGTAAACGGCTGCGAATGTGATAGGGATGTTATTAAGTATCAGAGATATTGCGCAGGATTGAATATCGTCAGATATGAAGTTTGGGAGTGGTATGTATTTAAGTGAAGATTTTATATATATTGCTGCTCCTGCATGTGCAGTGTTGTCTGGGTGGTTTGCATGGTAGGAATCGTAACCAGGGAGTTTGACATATGAGTTGGAGGTGAAGTGGGTTTCGGATATAAGGACAATGTCAATTCTTTTTTCTTGGAGGGTGAGGAGAAGTTCATTAGTGTGGTTCTTTAGCCCGTTAGCATTCCAAAGAATGGTGAGGAGAGAGTTAGAAGTATAGGAGCTAGGCATTTTGTTTAGTATCAAGGAGCTTGGAAATGACAGAGGCGAGGAGAGTAATTAGAGGATTGATAACAGATTTAAGTTCATCTAGAAACTTAGAGAAAACATTAATATCAGTTTTGGGGGAATGGTAGTCGCAAGATTGATTATGAGTGGTATCGCTACCTATTACATTTGCATAGGATCTGGGGCGCGTATTTGATTGAAGATTGGAAGATGGCGAACTGGTTGATGGAGCAGGGCATTGAAGAGACTGCTTTAGTTGAGGTTTCTGGGTGAATTTGGTTGTGGAGAGTGGGTGACGGCGGCGGTTTTGGAGCTCCTTATGAACAGTGCAGCCTTTATAGTTGGCTGGGTGACTGCCGGAGCACAGCGCGCAGGTGGCGGGAGTGTCAGGCGTTTTTCCACATACTGAAGTTGAGTGGCCCTCACCACATTTGACACAGCGTGGAGGGTAGGAGCAGTAAGCTCTTGTGTGCCCGTAAGATTGGCAGTTAAGGCATTGTGGAATATCGCGGCGTTTGTGAGGTTCCTCGACTTCGATTAATGTGTGCAGGATTGACTTGACGTTGAAGATGTCTTTGTTGGAGGGGTCAGACTCGAGATCAACGAAGAACATGGGAAGAGCCATTTTTGTTTGATGATGCTTAATATTTGTGACTTGCCTAGTTGGGAACCCAATTTCCTCAATTGCCGAGGAGATATCTGAAGTTGGGGTAGAGGGGTGGAGATTTCTTATGACCACTCTGTAAGATTTCTCTGATTGAAGCTGATATGTATGGAATGATGCTTTGTTTTCGTTTAGGAAATGGATTATTTTTCTATAATCATCAGATTTTTCGGTTTGTAGTTTTAAATGGGAAGATGTCGATTTACAAACGAAGCTGTTTGGCCCGATTAGTTCTGTTAGTTCGGAGAGTAGGGCTGAGTAATTTAATACGCCTTTGATAAAAATGGGGGGCGGCAATGACACTTTCGTTGATGCATGTGTGATGGTATCAGATGGCTCCTGGCTAAGTGACTCAGGTGGGACGTCATTTTCGTCAGATTCAACATTGTTGGAGAGAGCGCTATAGCGATTAGGAGAGGCAAAAAGCTTTGTTTTTTTTATGGTTTCATTGGGCGGCATTGTTGGTGTCGTTGTAGATGTAAGTAGGGATCTTTTGTTTGATTGCGTTGAGGCCTTTTTTTTTTTGCTTGATTACCTGTTGCTTGTTTATAATTGTAATTGGCGATACGGGTTTATTATTAATATTGGAACAGCCATGCGACATGATGCGACGGTTTTATCTAATCGCGGAGTCCAAGGTCACCGTGCGCGACGGTGCCTTGGAGTATAGAATTTGTATTCTATTAAATTAGTTGTTGATAATATTGTGGTTTGAACAATAATACGAAATAATATAATTTATATTAATTTTTGTTTTAATACAAGAAACTTATATTTACTATCCTCGGAAAAGGGTAGTGTCGATGACTTACAGTTCTGCGGTTACGACGTCAATTTAACACGATTAATTGCTTCAGAAGGTGAAGCGCCCGTATGATTCCGTTGATATAGGATAGCTAAGTTATACATAACACTGAGATAGCGATATACGTGTGCACTGCACGACTGGCGTGACGCGACTGATATTTGTATATGAAAACATAATAATATTTATAATTGTTCATATGCCCAGTGTCCTATATATAGGACACTCAATAACTCTTGTATGGTATATAATTTTTTTTTTTTTATAATTTTTTCAATCACATTTGGCTCCAATAATATAAGTTTATAGTAGAAAAATCAATTTTATTCACAAAAACTAACCTTGGGCGTAAATGGGTTAAGTATTATCTTCCTTTATAAAATATTTTTTTTTGATTTTTGGGTTTTGTCTAGCATACGTTTGAATGTTGATGGAATACATTTTTTACTGTAATATCAAAATAATGTATTCATTTTTTAGACTTTACTTCAATGTTTTGTGTTAATAAATTAACAATAAAAAGAATTATAAAAAAATATTGAAGAGTAATTTTAAAATTATTAAAATCGAAGTGCTTTAATTTTAAATATCTATTGCTATTTTGAATAATGTATATATAAGCATAAATATTTTAATTATAATAAATAGCATTTATTTAAAATATTTATAAAAATATAACAATCAATTTTTTTTTTTTTTTTTGTCAAAAATAGTGATCTAAACATTAAACATACGTAGGAACTTTGTTTTTAAAAAAAAAACTGTATTAAATCTAATCCCACCTATTATAAAAAATTATTTTAATTAATACGGGTTTTTTTTAATTGATAGCAATAATTGGATGATTAAGATAGTATAATATTTCTGTAAATACCTGTTTAGCCACGAGGCTCCTACAAATCAGTGGTCGGCCTCGATGACTACACCACCGAAAGAAGTAAGATGAATACACGTGGAGAATAGCCTAAAGAGAGGTGGCCATACAAAATATAAACATTCGAGTCGTATTTAACACGTATGGATTACAAAATAAAATATTATAACGTGTGACTTAACGTATCACCGACGACGAAGTGTTTACAGTTTACACAATAATTGATAATAGAATAAATGATATTATGATCACTATCGTCGTGGTGATAATAATATAATAATAATAATAATAATACTCGGACAAACACGATCTAACAAAGTCGTGGTACAATTTGTATATATAATAATAAGAAATATAAAAAAATGACAGTATTTACGTGACTCCGTTCCAATGCAAATATTGCCGTTGGTAGGTGACCAATTGACGGCGACAGTCAGGCCATTGGTCAGCTGTTTCTTCTTGTGCGCGACGGCAAAACAACGGGCAACCAAAACAGTGATAATAAATTGATAGTAGACAGCACTTGCAATTCACACATGCTGACCGATCGTTACACGACGGAAATCGCGATATAATATTATATTAGTTCAGCGATGATCAGGACGACAAAGCATCAATACCAAACTAAGACCGCAAGACAATGTATATATATATATATATATATTAGTTTAACGGAGTGCGGAGATCGCGACAACGATATATATATATACGGATCGGAACGCGAAAGGTGTAAACGTTTTGTTTTACAAGCACAAACGCAACACGCAAGAAAACCGAACTTAGCGAAGGAAGAGTCTAAAGCTGGCGCACACTTGGACACTTTTACAAAGTTCACAAGACGATCCGAGTCTGAGTCGGCAACGTGCCGACAGCTTGTTACCACAAAAGCGTCGCACGGAGAAGTGACTTCTCTTTCAAGCCGGTGGCTCTGACAACACCAAAAATATGCTGTCCGAATTAGTGGCCAATGACCCTATATCACCTGAGATAGGACAATATCTAGTACGTAATCTTTACGGCTTTTATATTTCTGTAAAGATATATGATTGTGAGGGCCGTTGACCTACTAATCCGGCATTACTATCGGCAATCAATCTCAAAATAATGTAAAATAATAAGGGCCATCGACCCCAGAGGAGAGGAGTCGCGATTAGGGCCATAAAATCTATTTTGAAGTTATCGCACTCGATAACTTGCGTGCACATACCTATATTGACGTTTTGAATATTTGCATAATATTTTTCTGATTCCGTGTCCATATCTAACACCGAAGTGACAATTAAATGTAATACGTCTTCGTTGATAAGTTGATTGTGTGTTGTTAATTCCTGAAAATATTAAGGCATATATTATTATTACACTTATGACATTATATTAATAATAATAATAATAAAGTTTCTACATTTTAAGTTTAATTTAAATTAAATTTGTACAAATCTTACTTGATAAAGCTCTTCTATTAAGTTTCTTTTACTCATATCATATAAAACACGTAATTTGGGAATAACTGTTAACTGAAAGCCTAAAGTATACATAGGTCAATCATTATGTAATTGATTTGAGTTAGTGATGAATACAGAATATATGGGTATTGGTTTAGTTATGCGTAATTTATGATTATTTATATAATTGTAGTCAAATATAATTTAATAAATAATTTGATTTAGTTAATATTCCATTACTGATTTTTTTACATGGGATAAACCGAATAAGGCCCGTTCTTACAATGTCCGGTTAAGTATCGGTTAGTGTTAACCGGGGGTTTTACTAAAATTTAACGGACAGTTGGTTCTTACATACGTCGGCTCTGCAAAAAGTCTCCGGTTACCAGATGTTTTACGGTCGGATTTTTAACCGGCAAAATTCGGCCGGTAATCTTTTGGTTATCTAAAATCTCTCGGTTTGTGTAATCAATAATACTCTTTATTATTGATTTTTGTTTTAAATTCGACGTTAGCGTTTCGACGTAGTATACTGTATAGTTTTTGTTACAATTAACATTTAACAATAAATTATGAATAGACTTCTTCATAATTACGGTTTAATCGACCAAGAAAGTGATTCTTCCGACTTTGAAAATGAAATTGCAGACTTTAACGTTGCGATTCGGGAAAAGAAAAAATTTGGAGAGCGTAAAAATTACTTCGAGTTATTAGACGAAGTAGAGTTTCAGAAACGATTTCGTTTAAAGAAGCAAACAGTTGAAATGGTCCTGGAAGAATTACTTGATGAGATAAAATACCCCACTAACAGGTAATTTGACATACTATTATATCTAATTCATAATGAAATATTTTGTAATAATATTAAAAACCAACGTTTCAGAAACAACGCCATTTCTCCAATGACTCAATTATTACTAACTTTGAGGTTTTTTGCAACGGGGAATTTTCTAATTACAGCAGGCGACTTTAGTGGTGTTAGCATTGCAGCTGCTGGATAAATTGTAAAGCGAGTCAGTTATGCATTAGCTACAAAAAGTGATAAGTAAGTAACTGTATAATAAATTGGAAAGGAGAAAGAACTCAATAGGGTTTCTTGATCTTTGATGATTTTTAAGAATTTTTTTGATATGTACAGTGGTACCGAGTACGTACTGTGGTGCATTTATATTAAAATTATTATTTTAGAATATTATTATGGATATCTAATTATCAGTCATCTCCGGTAAAAATCGATTTATATATACCATTTATTATATATACATAGAATTTTTTGATGTCCAATATTCTTTACACCAAGCACATTATTATTATTTTATTCTACATTATTGGTTTTATAACAACGCAATCTGAATATTTGAATCAGATAGTTTTCTAAAATTTTCCAATTTTTTACGTAATTTTTTGGGATATCTTACGCGATGCTTTCCATTAAAGGCTACAAATATGTTTCAAGTACTTCACGATCTAACCACAATAATTTTTTGAGGCATTTTTTTGCTTTTTTTTTTTTGCATATTTAGCGGATTTCATCATTTTTTGACGGTTTTAATGCATTTTTAATTTTTTAGGACATTTTTGACTTACTTGTCGTATTATGACTAAAAAAATTGACCTCATTGAAATATAAGTACTATATAGTACTACTATGATAGTAGTATAGTACTACGTAACAAAAATTATTTTAATTTTGAAAATTTAACATCAGGTTTTCCGGTTTTTACAATCTTTATGTCACACCATCCAATTAGCCAATATTATTGCACACAACTAAACTTTTATCGGATTATTTTCTTATCGAGCGATAATATTATGTCGGTGGTGCGCGTGGCCGATTGTCAGACGCTTTTAGTTGTGTTGTGTATAATTTATAATTTTTATTAGAATTCTATTTGTTCTTCATTTTTTTAGAGTTTTTAGGTCATAATTGCATTTTTTGAAAGGGCTTTTTTTTTGATATTTTTAGGGCATTTAAATCCGAGCCCTAATTATTACCTATATAGGGCTGCATTTGATATGTATAGATATTGTACTTGGACCCTATGGAAATAATACTTTTAAGGGTGTCTATGTAGGGGTGAGTGGGTGGTTGAAATTTGTATTTGCACCACCTATTGAAAAATAGTTCGGCGCCACTGGATATGTATATTAATATTAATTTGTTTTTGTAGATATATCAAAATGCCTAAAACAACAGCAGAGATAATGAAGGTGAAGGTGATGTTCTATGGTTTAGCCCGTTTTCCAAAAGTAATAGGTGCAATTGATTGTACACATATAAAATTGCAATCTCCTTCAAGAGAATACGGTGAACAATACAGAAACAGAAAGGGTTATTTTTCCCTAAATTTACAAGCTTTGGTTAATGCAAATTTGGAGTTTTTGGATGTAGTGGCACGTTGGCCCGGCTCAGCACATGACAGCAATATTTTTGCAAATAGCAGGCTCAAAGCAAGAATGGAACTCCAAGAGTTTAAAGTTTGTGTAATTTTAGGAGACGCAGGGTATGCATTATCCCATTACTTGCTAACACCTATAGCAAATCCAACAACAAGAGCTGAAAGATTGTACAATGCATCTCAGATTAGGACTCGTAATGTGGTTGAACGAACGTTTGGAGTCTGGAAACGAAGATTTCCTGTCTTATTTTTTGGACTACGTTTGAAAATGGAAACATCAATGGCAGTTATTCAATCCTGTGCCATACTTCACAACATTGCTCGGTTGGCAAATGATCCACAACCACCAGATGAGGTTGAAAATATTAATCAGTTATTAGCCAACGAATTAGTTGATATAGAAGATGTTATCCAGCCAGAACATAATAATTCTAGTCTGAGAAATGCTCTTATAGCAGAACATTTTGGTGTCATGTGATGCATCATCATATAAGAGTAAAATTCCTTGTAAATATTTATACAAATGTTCATACAATATATATTTATTGAAATTTAAAATTTACAATGTACAAATATGTTATATAGTGTAACGTCACAGCATTTTTTGCAGTAATATTATCAATGTCATAAACATACCTGTACCTATAGTACCATTAACAAACATACCTTATCCATATATTGTTATGAATATCGCGCGCTAATGAAGAAATGACCGCAGTGCTATGCAATAAATGTCCCCCGTCCCCCCCGTCCTCGTGCAGTGTTCGTCGTCGACGTGCCGCGGTTGCCCGCCTCCCATCACCTCCAGCGTTTTTGTCGCGTCCGTCGGTGCACTCGCCGCAGTACAGTTATCAAAATTCCACATTATTGTAAAAGTCCCGCAATACACCTACCCTGCACTTCCCCACCTCAACATCTCAACTATCAACACCGGCCACCGTCCAGCCAGCTCCGTCGGACTGCCGACACTACTTTTTCCACCGCCATTTGAACCGGTCGTGGCTCTTTTTCGTGCGCCCAGCCTCACCGTTAATTCAGCTGTCCAAACCACGTGTCCACACAAACACATGTATACCCGGCGAAGTTCGTTTTTCTTTCTACAATATCGCTGTGTCCACGCCATGATGTGCTAAACGACACCACGGGCTCGATGTCGGGCGAAGCAACTTTCAGCCACTGACCGATGCAGACGGGCTATGTCGACCGCGTGTGTGTCGACGGCCATCTGGCCAGCCCATCGCAGCCGTCGGTCAACCGTCAGCAGCCTCGTCGTCCATCAAAAATATTGTAATGTATTAAAATCCCCCCCCCCCCCCCATATTCCTTTTTATTTGCGTTAGGATAACTTTTAAGATGCGTCAACTGTTGCGCCTGGCGCAGTTTTCTTTTTTTGTTACCTCCCATCCTTACCGTCCTTAGCGATATGCCGGACGGTAACCCTATGGTTGGCGAAATAAAATTTAATATAAAAATAATATGTGTTCCGCCGAACCTCGTGGGCTGATCCGTGGGTTCGCTCAGTCCAAAGCAAATATATATATATTCTTTACCTAATTCCCGTCCCACTTTTATTATACTCGCATGACTGCCATGTCCCAACATTATTGCGTATGTTATCATGTGTTAAACGCATGTGCCCAAATAATACACTCTTTTGTAACAATTGCCATGAGGCAACAATTATTATCTTTTTCGAAATTGCCAGTTTATTATTATTATTATTATTCACAAATATCTATTATTGCACGTTGTGCATCATTGCAAAATACAATACCTCTGATTACCCTAACTTTCTTTTGTTATTTAATTTATATTTTTTTTATATTATGTCTTCTTTTCCCTTTTTTTTAAATAAATCTTTGGTGTTCATTCACCACTGCGTGTACAAAGCCTATGAGTTCCACCGACTTAGCCTTCGGGCTAACACGCGGTGCGGCTCATAGGTCACGACCGAAGTGTTCCCCTTTGGTCGTGGGTAGCTTTTGGTAGCCTAGCAAACTACCAAATTCTTACAATAGCTAAATAGTAATATAAATAATACAAATTATTACGTTTTTTGTTAAAAATAAAATAAAAATGTTCTCTATATTTGCAATATTCTTTTGTTGTTTATTAATTCTTTTTATTCAGCCTTATTGTAAATAAGAATTATGTATCAACTGCCTATTAATCAAATGCCAGCAAAAAATTAATAATATAGAAAATATAGTTAATATAAAATTTAACTATCTGAATTAGAATATAAGTAATTTTCTGACATTTACCAAATTTTTAACTTAGTTACTTAGAAGTTAGTTCGGTTAAAATAGTAAATTAAGTGAAAGTAGAAGTTAGAAGTTAGTTTTTTTTTTTTAGTTTAAAATATAAATAAATAAAAAACATTTTTTCAAATGTAATGTATTACATAAATTAATTATTAAATAGGTAGTTAGGTAACTAACTTGAATTATTGGTGATGAATGAAAATTTAAATTGAACAACTATCAACTGATAATTTGATCAAATGTTCCAAATAGATAGGTAATATCTTAATTTATTGGAAAATCAGTCATTAAAATATTATAGGAAGTTTGACAAAATAATAAATTTAAAAATTCAATAAATGAATAAAAAAAACTACAACAATAATTAGTTATTTATTATTTAACCTAACCTAACAAGTTAAATTAATTTTACATATTAAATTATTAAATTCAACTAGTTAAGTTACAAAGTTAATATGAAGTTCAGTACAGGTATAGGATATAGTAAACAATATTATATAATACATTATACACTACACAGTACTTGAATTGGGAAAATTAAGTAGATGAGCTCAGTCCAACGATTTAAAAACTGAGTTCCAAGTACACAATTACACAAACCCATGAGAGGCTTCACCAATCACACCCCCTGCCAACATTACTTATATTTTGAACACCACTTTTCAGCTACACAGATATTTTAATTCAACCTTCATACTAGTCCACAGAATAGATAAGTACAATAAATTATAGGCAAAGAACAGTATGATATAATTAATTAATAGGTAAACTACAAAAAAAATATATATAGGGACAAAATAATAAAATAATAATATTATTATATTATATCCCCCCCTGCGCACTTCCACAATTCGAGCACTGATTACATATTATACTAAATATCTACACATGCGCCCAACATTGTATTCACAAAATTATGAATAATTACTTGTTTTAAATCCATCACTTCAAGCCTTAACTTATCACACATTAGTTTGTAATGTGCTCGTTCCCACTCATGTTTTTCTTGAGCTCGCAATTCATCGGCATTATGTTTCTCCTGAGACCTTTTCTCTTCATTTTCAAAATATTGTTTTTGTGTAGTTATTAATTGTAACTTCTCTAATGAATATTTTTTCACACTGTCCCCTTAAGTGGTCTTAATTTTTTTTTTTCATAGCAAGAGGGGTCATTAACTCCGCACTTTTATTATTTTTTAAAACCTCTGGATTCCACTTGGCCCACATATGTTGTTGTTGCACTGTATCAGCTGTGACAACAGTTTCAGGATCATCCACATGCTCTATTACCTATTAGAAATGTAAAATATTAAAAAAAAAAAGACTTATTAAAAAAAATGATAATTTTAATAAATAATTCACTGTATCAGCTGTAACAACTGCCACAGGTTTATCTACAACAGTTTCAGGATCATCCACATGCTCTATTACCTATTAGAAATTTTAATAAATAACTCACTGCATCATCATATGTATATATAAATTCATCATCCAAACTATTTACTCCAACAATTTCTATCTCCTCTGTATTAACTAGCGGTTCTCCTAAAATAAACAACGATAATGCAATATTAAAAACTAGATAATTCTTATGTATTTAGTAATGCGATTAGAAAAGAAATGTATTATCAGAGGTGGATAGGCACATCATATTTAATACAAACATTCCAGTACCAAAACAAAGATAATTATATAGAAACCTGTAAAAGTTACCTGTTTTGTCTCCATCAAAAATATTTTTAAGTCCTACTGCAGCTGTCCCCATAATTTAAAGCAACTTATGTGTTGATGAGGGTGTTACGGTAGAACGTGCACTTCCACCACCTGTTTTAAAAATGTCTTTTTTCCTATCCGCTTCCGTCTTCTTGGCTTTCCTTTTAAGGTTCTCATACTTGCCCTTTAAATTTTGTATCTGGGTATATAAATCAATATTGTTTTACTCTAAACTAAGCTTAAATATTCCTATTAAAAATTAATCATTTGTGAACTGTGCACATTTTTATATTTAAATACCTACACCTTTCAACCAAAATAAAACTTATTTAATTGCTACTTACTTCTCTTGAACTGCCTGTAGTAGCAGTAAATTCTTCTTGGATTTTCATCCATACAGCAATTTTTGACTGCCAAATATCGTGATCTGATTTTTTACATTCTAACACTTTTGCATATTTTGCGGCCAACTCAACTAATGTATTTTCTTCTGTTGCAGAGAAATTACTGCATCGAGGTCTCTTATTATTATTTTTCGACATGTTTTAATTAAATAATATGTACAATAACTCGTTATAAAATTAAAAAAATCAAACAGACAAGAAAATAACAAAACAATATAATATCGAATTATGTGGCTGATAAATGATAACAAACATAATAATTGATAACTCAAGAACGACGCATGCGTAGAACAATAAAATATATTAAAGTGCGGTTGTTTTGGGAATCACTTGTATTAAACTGACGATTTGTTATACGGTTGTTAATCAGAGGTTGTTAGAATGGATTGGTATAACCGCCGGTAATCGGTACTTTACCGACGACGTTCCCGTTATTTAACCAACACTTTACGGACACTTTAACCGGACATTGTAAGAACGGCCCTAAATTTGTTAAATGATAATTAACAAATTAATTTTAATTAATTTTAAACTATTGTTTATAACAATTATAATTTCATTCATGATCTGAATTACCTGTAAATCGTGTATTAGTATTTAAATGTTTTAGAAATAAACTTAATTTGTCCTCATTATGTGGATTATCTAATGTTTCATTGTACGTTTCAATTGCAGTTAATGCCGCTTGATTCGCAACAAAATTCATTAATCTATCCTAAAAAAAAAAAAAAAATATTTATTATTGTTTTCAGAAGAAAAATTAGTTCTGTCATAAAACGATAAAACAACTAAATTATTAATATTTTTATATTATTATTATCGAACTAAGTACTAAGTTCATTTGCCATATAAATAACTGTGTTTGTGTTTATTATTATCACACCAAAATCACTTCTTTTTATGTAACTCTGCGTAAAAAATTCTTAGTTAAAATAAATTCCTGTAGTTGCATTATATTTAGTGATTTTTTTAAACCTTTAAAAGACGTGATACAATATTAAATCCAGTGGCGTATTTTTTTTTTGGAGGGGGGGTGTCCTCCAAGTCTGGACCACCAACCCCCCCCACTTAAAAAAAAAAAAGTCCTAATATATTGGACATGGTGTTATCATTTATTTGATAGTCAACTATTTTTATTTTATTATAAAATAAATGGTATTTTTATATAAACGGCAAAACTAAAATGAATTTGATTAGATTCGACAACACTAGATATTTATCTACAGCTTAAACCCGCAGGCCGCAGCGAAAATACAATAACAAAGAAAATATTGTGGACGTATGTAGTTTATTTTTAAATCAAGACAATCAAGTTTACACTGTTTACAGTCTATCAGATTAGAGAATTATATATTATATTATTAATAATATTGAAAATAAATACTAGTATAATATTATTATTATTATGTATATCTACTTTATAATCAATAATAATACTATTATACTATTATGGTATTATTGTCATTCATTTTTTCGTTGATCGACGTGCTGTACGTACCACCACTGTACTAAGTGATTACTGAATAACGTAAGTACTTATTTATTCCAATAAATTAAATAATTTTTAACGGGGATCGGAACTTAATGCACTAAAAAATAATGAAATATGTGCATACAAATGCACTGAAAAAAGCTTAAATACGCAACATTAATTTTTGTATTTAAATTGTATGATATGATATAATCTACTATGAAACGAATTTGTATCGAATCAGATTTTTAATATGCAGCTTCCTAATAAATATACTAATGCATAAAGTTTTGAGCCCTGAATTTATTAATAAGAATCATAGTAATAACGAATCAATGTAGTGTCATCATTTATCAACTATTATACAATATTAATATTATTTAAAATGTTTAAAATAATATTTTTATTTTTATTATTTTTCTAAAATAATACTTCAAAATACAAAATAAACCAGTTATATCTAAGTTGTTACGTATTACAAAAAAAGTCATTTATAACTAAGTTTGTAAAAGTTTATTTTAATAAGTTTACAGAAAATGTAATATGTTTCGATTTTGATTTTTATAACACATATTTGAACTTAAAAACTATTCATTAATTTCAGTGTTAAATATTACTAAAAATGGCACAAAAAAGCAAGAATCGATAACTTCTTTTTTTAAGTTAACGCCTAACAACGATACTTCTACGAATAAACGAGCATCCTCGCCAGTAAACTCGACTGAATCTGTTAAAATTTGTCGTACTTTAAGCTTAGATACAAATGACTCAATTAATATTTCTTTAACCGAAGACAGTAATAATTATGATATTGGGTTTTATATTAACCATATAATATCGAATGAAGACATCTTAATTGTTATGACAAAAATTTGGATGCCAAATATATCTTACAAATTCCCACAAAAACTATATAAAGTTCAAAATAAATCAAAATATTTAAAGTTCCAATATTCGTGGCTATTAAGATTCTCTTGGTTGGCATACTCCAAAAACGAAAATGGTGCATTTTGTCGAATTTGTGTAGCCTTTTCTAAATCGAATGAAAATAACGGACAAAACTTGGGTGCATTAGTAAAAAAAAAATATGATAATTGGAGAAATGCAATAGTTGATTTCAAAGAACATTCTAACAAGGGTTATCATAAAACACGTGTGTTACGTTCAGATCATTTTATTGATGTTATAAAACATCCTGGAAAGTCTATAGCGTGCAAAATAGAAACTGGAAGAGCTGAACAAATTAGAAAAATCGACAAAACATATCTCCAATAATTCAAACAGTAATTTTATGTGGTAAACAAAATATTCCGCTTAGGGGACATCGAGATTCTGGGAAAATTATTGTAGAACAAGAAAATGACAAACTAATCCAAAACCAAGGAAATTTTAGAGAAATATTGAAATATAGAGCCCAAGGAGATGACCATTTGAAATCATTTTTGGAAGCTGAAGGAACAATAAAATATACAAGTGCAACACTTCAAAATGAAATCATTGAATCCTGCAATAAAATTATTTTAAATAAAATTGTAACAAACATAAATTCCCAAAAATGTTTTACAATACTTGCTGACGAAACGGCCGACATTAGTGGAATTGAACAAGTATCTTTATGTGCGCGCTATTTAGATGTTAAAAATATGATTATCAAGGAAGAATTTCTTCAGTTTGTGCCTACGACAGATACTATTGGAAAAGGTTTAGCTGATATTATAATACAAAATTTACATTCATTTGGTATAGAAACAAAATACCTAAGAGGGAAGGGTTACGATGGATGTGCGTCAATTTCCGGTCAATTTAACGGAGTTCAAGATATTCGCCAAATTCACCCACTTGCGACGTATGTTCATTGTGCTGCTCATGTTTTAAACGTTGCTGTTTCTTATTAATGTTCTATACAAGAAATACGAAATTGTTTAGGAACAATATCTAAAGTTCGAGATTTCTTCATATACCCGAAGCGAAAAGATGTGTTGAAAAATGAAATCGAAGAAAGTCAAGAATGTATTACAAAAAAAAAACATTAAAAAGATTATGTGCGACTAGATGGGTTGAACGTTTTCATGCTGTTAATGATTTTCTTGAGCTTTTCGAGTACGTAATTGAATCGTTATTTATAATTTCGAAGTGGAATGACACTGAAACATCATCACAAGCAAGCAATTTACGAACATCAATACTGAAAGGAGATTTTATTAATTGCTTACTTATTGTGAATAAAGTATTTAGTTATGGACTACCTCTTTCAAAACAACTTCAACGAATAAATATTGATCTAGGCGAAGCTATGGATCTCGCGGAAGATACAATAAAAGTACTTCAAACTATAAGATCGAATGCTGAGTCTGAATTTCATACAATTTTTGAAAATGCATTGACTTTAGCAAATAAACTAGATATAAATATTTCCATACCACGTATTACAGGAAGACAAACGAAAAGAGTAAATATTGAGACAAATTCACCAGAATCATATTTTCGAGTTGCTTTTTTTATTCCTTATTTAGATACATTTATAGATCAACTAAATTCAAGGTTTGTGAATCAAAAAATGTTATTATTGGACTTCAAATCATTAATTTCAACAGACGAAAATGAAGCTCGCTTCTTACGCCTGGCACAAAAGTACATGGTTGACTTAAATGAATGTGAAGAATCTGTGTTATTGGCCGAGTTCAAATTATGGCAAAGACGTTTAGAAAATATTAAATCATCAAATATACCAAGAAATGCCATGGAAGCAATAGTTTTATGCAATAGACAAGTTTATCCAAGTGTATTTAAACTATTACAGATTTTTGCAACTTTACCAGTATCAACTGCATCTAGTGAGAGGTCATTTTCAAACTTGAAAAGAGTAAAGACATACTTGCGGAACACAATATCACAATTAAATTAACATTGGTTAATTTATTCTTTTTATGTATATATATATATATATATATAATTATGAGTTTTTTATGTTTTTTTTTAAATATAGGCGCGGTTAAATGGTTTAACTATGCTAGCTATCCACAGAGAAGTTGGAATTGATGTCAATGAAGTGATCGACCATCTAAGTTTAAAGAAGAGACGCTTAGATTTTTTACTATAGACTTACTTTAGTTTGAAAACTGTTAATTTTAAAATAATGTTAATAGGTATAAGAATGTTATTTTTAAAATAAATAATAATAATCAGTATCAAGTAATAACCTACTACTTGTCTATTATATCATTTACATGAATTTCAAGTATAAAACTTCTTGTCAATTCCTGACATAATAATTTGTTAAAAAGTAAGTTCCTTGTTTTTTTTACATTAGTAAATATTAAATAATACTAAAAATTTTGTTTGTGAGGTTCAATAAATATTGACACCCCCCGAGAAATCACCCAAAATACGCCACTGATTGAATCTAAGTAATAAATGATATTTTGTTATATTACAAATATGAATGACGACAAATAAGATCAATTGTAAAGTTAAACACTTAATCAACATAATATTGTTTGTCTACTTGGCAGAATGTAAGTAAATTAACATTGTATAAATAATATGTTGATTAAGTGTATAACTTTACAATTGATTTTATTTGTCGTCATAGGTATCGGTAATTTTACTAAATGGCATTTTCTTTAGTTTCTTTATTATATCATGTCACTACAGGAATATTTTTCATAAAGTTATAAATGTTTTTGATGTGATACCAGCTATTTTCTTAAAAAAAAAATTTATTATTTTATTTTATTTGTTTATATTTATTATTAATTATCGCTGGTTTCGTGTTATAATATCGTACATTTCAGGAAACTCAAGATTAATTGATTAGAATAGATTAACCTAACCAGAAGTACTTATTTTATAAAGATAGTACTGGTTTTTGGTAACATGTCTTACTGTCCTACTGTACTTATTTTTAATAATTTAATAACTGCACATAGAAATGGATTATGGAATGATGTTAAAATTTTCCTAAATTCAAATTTAGAGGATTTTAATAAATTCTATTATAAAAAAAAAAAAGTATTAAAATTGTTATAAAAGATTAAGTAAGAATGATATGATATGATTGATGTGCACTATTTTGATTTTACCGCCACAACGAAAAAACTATTATCACACCAGATTTAACAATTATCAAGGTAACCACAGTCTTTGTTATCTTAATTAATGATACCTAATAATTTTTATGATTAAAATTCATTATTTATGCGATTTTTTTTTGTTAATTGTTTTAATTTATATTTTAAGATTTGTCCACCTCGCAGAAAGTGTCATTTTAATAGCAATTTACAAAAAAAAATCCGTTTTTAAGTCAATTCCAGTATATATTTACATTGTTTATTGTCAAATAAGTAAAAATGAAGTTGATATTTCAAATAGTGGTCGCAGTAGTATTAAAACACATTTAAGAAAAAAGAAACATCAATTAGCTCTAAATGTTGCCTCATCGAGTGGAAGATAAATAAATTCTTTAAAGATAACACTTTAAATTTAGAGCATTTACTAATTGCGGCAAAGGAAGGAGCTTTTGCCTACCACACTACCAATCACATGCAGACCTTCAAGTCTTTAGATTGTACTTCAAAAACTAATTTCATCTTTATTAAAACCTAAATTTACTCTAGGCAGAACAAAATCTGAAGTTATTGTAAAAAATATATTTGCTGAAGAGGCCCAGTCAAGACTGAATAATAATTTATAAAAAATTAATTTTTTTTAGTGTAGTGATAGATTCATCCAATCATCATGAAATAAAAGTTGTACCATTATTTGTAAGATATTTTAATTCTGATAAGTGTATACAAATTAAATTATTAGAACTTAAAGACTAGTCAGGGGAATCGTCTGAAATATTAAATGAATATATTTTTAATACTTTATTAAAAGTAGGTATTGTATTTAAGTATATTAGTTTATCTGTTGATAATACCAACACAAATTTTGATGAACCAAATAGACAAGACAATACTAATTTGTTTAAAAAATTATTAATTCATGTTCTACATCTATTATTGTGTGGCTCATGTTTTAAATAATTGTATTAAACATTTAACTGATACATTACCCTTTGATATTGAAGATTTATAAATATTTTTATATTTACACTGTTCGTGTCAATAAATTAAAAACAATGTTTTTAAATCTTATGTCAACAGTTTGTTCACAATAACTTATCTTTATTTCATCAAACAATTTTAAAGATCAAAAGTGATAAAGTATGTGCTACTGAAGCTTCATTAGAGTATTTTAAACTTCTTAACACCTTAACTCTTAGAAAATAAGAATCATTTTTATCCAGTAAAGTTAAAGCATTGTTATCAAAATTTCAGAGTTGAAATCCAAATGAATATGTGTATGGCCAGTTTTCATTACAGGCTGAACATTTTTATTTTAACTGTATTGATTATTTAAACAAGTAGTCTACAAATATGAATTATTTAAAGTTATTTTCTTTAATTTTTTTTGTGTGTCCTTGTAACTTGGAATCGAATAACAACTTCTTGGGAAACATTTAAGAACTGTTTAGGTACAAATTTAAATGAAGATCAATTATTTTATGAAATTAGTCGCTTAAATTTGTATTAAACAACAGAAAAACTTACTGATTGGAATAAAAAAAAATATTTCAACCGATGATCGATAGTTAGAATTTTTTTTTTTTATGAAAGGAAAACTTAATCTAGTTACGAATTTAAAAATAGTTGTATGAATTGGTTTTATGTCTTCCAGGGAAAAGTGCACCTATTGAAAGGCTCTTTTCACATATCAATAAATATTGGACTTCTGAAAAATCACAACTAGAAATATGTTCATTAAAATCAATTATTCAGGTTTATACAAACTTAATGAATCGTGTCATGAAATGTTTAATATGTTGAAAATGGATCAAAAAATATTCAAAGACATTCATGGATCTCAAAAATATTTAAAATAATGCTATATTTATTATTAACATCGTGATATAGTTTATACTCTTGTTATATTTTGCTAGTACGTACGTTAGTTATATGATCGGACATTGAAGTGTACACATGACATTACACGCAGATTTTTAATTTTTATGTTTATTGTTATTCGTTTGTGGTTCATAATGACGAGTGCGTCTACGTCATCTAGTAGTGCTGGAGTGAAAAGGAAAGCTTTGTCTATTTACGACAATTGAACATTATTAAACTGTATGATGAAAAAATTGGTGTATTCAATAAACAACAAATTGCCGACCAATTAGGATTGCCCTCATATTCGTTGCGGACCATATTGAAGAACAAGAAAGAAATTGAAAAAACGCGTTTTCATGAAATACGAAACGTCAAAAATTTAGATATGGTAAAAATGAGCAATTGGAAAATATTTTGTTGAAATGGTTTCGACAAGCTCGCACAGCACATTAAACTTGGCTATAAATGGTCCCCTTTGACAGAAAAAGCAAATGAGATCGCAAAAATGGTGAATATGGCGGATCTAATGGCTGGTTTGATCGTTTAGAAAAATACACGGTAATGTCTATCGTAAAATTTGTGGGGAAGCCGATGCTGTAGATGACAACAGTATTAAATCGTGGAAAGAGACCATTCTACCAAATTTGTTGAAAGATTATTCACTTGAGGATATATACAGTGCTGATGAGTTTGGCTTGTTCTTTAAACTCATGTCAGATAAGTCACTTGTGCTTAAAGACAAAACATGTTATGGTGGTAAGTTAAGCAAGGACTGGTTAACTATTTTAACTTGCTCAAACAAATCAGGAACTGACAAGCTAAAACTTTTGGTAATAGGTAAATCAAAATCCACCGATGTTTTAAAAATGTACACACTATACCGTGTGAATGTAAAGCTCAAAACCATGCGTGGATGACTGGAAGTTTATTTATTGAATGGGTTCAACAGCTCAACTGCAAGTTCGTTAAACAGAAAAGAAAAGTTCTTTTATGTGTCGACAATTGCCCTACTCATCCGAAAGGTATAACCCTTACAAATATCAAACTTGTGTTTTTTCTGCCAAATGCTACGAGCAAGCTTCAGCCTCTTAATTAAGGTGTGATCAAAGTTTTAAAACAGAATACCGTAAGAAATTGGTTCAACAGTATTTACGAGAAATAGAATCTGTAACCGATGAAAAAATTCCCAAAAATCAATGTTTTAGATCATAGATTTTCAACCTTTTCTGGTCCATGGACCCTTTTAAAGTACAAAATATAATCACGGACCTCCACAAAAAAAAAAAAAAATGTATAAATAATCAAATAAATGCGAGCAAGATATTATTATTGTTATCTTAAAAATGCTATCGAAACAAATTTATTTCTAGGCGGACCCCCGTAACCATCTACGGACCCCGGTTAAGAACCTATGTTTTATATACTATTCATTATGTTTCAATCTCATGGGATTAGATAAAACTAGAAGTAATTAAAAACTGTTTCAACAAAGCCTACTTTGGTAATGTCTCACAAGAAGATCCTACATTTTGAACTCAGACAAATTTCGGGACTTTGAAGAGGCTTTTCCAGGCTACACATACATTGACGACAAATTGATAACGAACAAGGCCCTAGAACTTGAAGAAATTATCAGTTAGGCTACAGTTAACGATGAATCAGATGATCCAAATGATGATGAGGAAGAATACTGTCTACCACTTTCGTCAATCGCTAGTACTGTACAATCAATATCTACATTGAGATACATTTTTTTCCCGGTACACAATTTTTTAATTATTTATACCATATATTATTTATTGAGAACATAATATTATAAAAACTACATACATTTTAATTTATATATTTTTTGTCCGGGACTCAACTTACCTAATACCTTTTTTTATCCGGGACTCAACTTACCTACAACCTTTTTTTTTTTTCCGGGACCCAATTTACCAATCCCGCTTTTTAAACACTAGGTTTAAGAAAGCAGGTTTTGGATTAATTGAAAATGCAAATAATACTGAAAAATAGCTTAATGAAAAACTCTTACATTTTAAATAATAAATAGCAAGAAGATCCTAGTAGTGTTCTCAGAAGCCTATTTAGGTACAGGCCCTATAGACCCGGGCCGCGTATTTCCGAACCCTAACTGAGTTAGGGCACTAGTGCCCGAATCTGGTTAGACTCTGTGGTGCGGGTCTTCACTACGTTCCCTAACTGATTTAGGACACACTATTAAAAATGCGTGTAAAAGCATAGTTTTGTACCTATATTAATTATATTTACATTATAATACATTAAATTACGAACCATACATTATTGTTGTCATAATATACATATATATGCTATATACAACTTAAAATATTAGGCTTGTACACACATTAGTAATTAGTATAATATATAAACTATATTCACAACACACATACTATAATTATATAAAAGTTATAACTAATACAATATATGTCGGTTATTTCCAATATTTTAATGCTATTATTATCATCGGCAGGTGCATTATCTAAATTTAATCTTAATATATTAGAATTTGTGGATACAACCATACACTCATCAAAGTTGTCTTGTGCCTGGGTTTCATTACTTAATTTGTTTCCAATTGATTCATACTTTGAAAAAATGTTTCATCAACACTACCAATTGCTAATTTTGCCAACACAACTCTATCATCAAAATTTAGGTTCGGTGAATTTTGTAATTTTAATTTATCATCTTGTAAAAATACAGCGCATTGATGTTAGCAAAATTTTCTTCCTCTTCCAGCTGGACAATCACATGTCTCATTCTCAATGTCTACTGAATAAAACATGTTTTCATCTGTAGATGATGACACATAATATAAATATTCATTTTCTTTTTGAACAATCAACCCTTTGGACAGTTGGCAACATTTTTGGAAGTGGAGTTCTGGTTTACTTATCCGCACATTCGCATATTATAATAATCTCCGCCTATGATAATCTTCCAAAGTATTTCCAACAAAATCAACCAGCGCCGCTGCATTAAAAGCCTTGCATCTTTCAAGAACTATGTCCTTAAATATACGTATGGATGATTCAACAATGTTGTTGGTGTTGTATCCTCTAGTTCGAAGTGTAGACCTATACGCAATACACCATTCTTTTTTACGGTTTAAAAGCGATGCACAATGGTTCTTAAATCTTGGATACTTTTCTGAAATTTGATCTGTTTTCATTAATATGTTTGTCATTTCTACAAAATCGTCTTCATTATCTGCATAAGCAACACTGCGGAATAGTTTCATCAAATGTTTTCGGTCTTGATTAGCGATTTCATGTTTAGAGTCCCATAACCAACGCCACATAGCCTGAAGGACGTGAAATATGCACAGAAGTAAACTTGAGTGAGGAAAAACTGATTTCAATGCATTTCTCTCGGCAAAGCTATCATCAGTCATTATAACAAGGGGTTCTCCTCTTCCTCCGAATGCAGTTGGACCTAATACTGACTTTAACTGTGCAAAACCAAGTGTATAATTTTCTTGTGTTTGTAACTGATGTATAATACAGCCAAGAGGAATTCCACCAGATTTTGTTGAGCCAAAAACAAATGTCACGCACGAACCACTTTGGTCGCAAGACCCACTACTATCAATAAATATTATTTTACCTGAACTTTTTTCTTGATTAGCTCTTTTCATAATTGGCGTTACTACAGTCACAATAAACGGATTCTCACTCACCATAACGTTTATACCATTGTCATCAAATAACTTTTTTTTTGACCTTAGAACATCTGCCATGGATTCTACAGCACGTGTACCAAAATGTTCATTCCTAAAGTTATAGAAAATCTTGAATTAAATTTTCAACTCTTAGCTCTTAGCTTATATAATTTTTTATAAATTTTAACTATAAAATAATTTTATAATAAATAATAAAAACACACAACATTGTAAAATCAATATATTCTTCACTCCACTCAGAATCTAATATTTAAAAAAAATTATTAAAACCTAACACTATAGATAATGTTATTATAATAACAATGATTTTTACCTCCAAGTATCATACATCATGTAAACTTGTCTCTCAGTAGGATTACATTGAGCATTCGCTAATATTTTTACAACATCCATACTTTCTTCGGCTGTTATCAATTGTACCTCGTGCATTTGTTTTGCTCCCGCTGGCGTCATTCCTATACATTATTATGCCTTTTTATAGTTTGATTTTGAATTTATCAATGATAATAATTAATAAAATATCATGCTATATTATGCTATATTACCTTCTGAAAAGTATTGTTTAAAATTATTTTGAACACTTTTTGAAACACGAAGGAAACTATATGCCTCAGCGACATGAATTCTGTGAGTATGTACAAAAGTTATCTATAAAAATAAATTATGTAAATTATGTATTTTAATTATGTACAAACGATTTGAATTTTTCATAACAACAAGATTTCTATTTATGAAACAAAAATAAATTAATAATTTAATTTGTAAAGCAGGTATGCGCAGGTACTTACATGTACATTAGAATTCAATCCTTTCTTCATATGAGTATCTCTTAAAGTTTTTTTCGTCTTCTTTCGAATAAGAATATCAATTTTAGCTGTACAATTTTTGTTGCGTA
Source organism: Melanaphis sacchari (assembly GCF_002803265.2). Lineage (NCBI taxonomy): Eukaryota > Metazoa > Arthropoda > Insecta > Hemiptera > Aphididae > Melanaphis > Melanaphis sacchari. The sequence continues at coordinate 41,339 of NW_020270607.1, forward strand.
CTCGTGTTGCATTAGATTCTGCATGTGTAGTTTTATTCTTCACGGAATGTTGACAGACGTATTCCTTACGGTATTCAAATTTTTTGTAATTTGGAATAGTTTTGTATACAATCCAATTAGTTTCGTGTGTTCAGAATATTTACGAACCCAATTGTCACAATTAGTACTGTACGAATTATTATCGTCGGGATCAATTTTCATTTTTAAAACTACTTTATAGCTTTCATTGCTAGTGAATTCAATATTTTCAATAAAAAAACTTTCATCAATTGCATTAAAAACTGATTTGATGTACTCCATTATAAATATTACAAACTATAACTTCAAACAGTGTATAAATGGTAAATGCGTTACAATTTGTGGAATATGGCACGGCACACTGGACACGGCTAATATTCGATTAAAAAAGATAATTGTATGACACTTAAAGATAGCTTGGATGGGAAAAGTTTATCGATAAGACTGACAGTATACCTACGTATTTTATATGTTGGAAATTAGTAGGTATCATTAAAGTCTAAAAATAATAATCTAGCTAGCAATATTGACTACTTACTTGTTTATTAGCATTAAACTACTAAAGCTTAAAAATACTAAGTTAGGTATAAAAAAAAATATACTAACGACATATATTGTATTAGTTATAACTTTTATATAATTATAATATGTGTGTTGTGAATATAGTTTATATATACTAATTACTAATGTGTGTACTAGCCTAATATTTTAAGTTGTATATAGCATATATATGTATATTATGACAACAATATTGTATGGTTCGTAATTTAATGTATTATAATGTAAATATAATTAATATAGGTACAAAACTATAGTTTTACACAAATTTTTAATAGTGTGTCCTAAATCAGTTAGGGAACGTAGTGAAGACCCGCACTACAGAGTCTAACCGGATTCGGGCACTAGTGCCCCAGCTTAGTTATGGTTCGGAAATACGCGCCCGGGCCTAAAGTGGCAACATTGGAGGGCGCAAATTTCAACGATTTTTTTTTTATAAAATTAAACATCTATCTATATGTACCTATAGGCTATAACTATATTATACACTTATGCTACACAGCACGAGCACATAAATAACAAAACATTCGCGTATTCAATGCGGGTTCGATTTCTCATAATAAATACAGACAGACAAACGGCATAGTTTATAGTTATATAATGATAGGGAAAACTCGCTTACCGTCTTTAAATTTTATTCCAATTCTTTTAAAAATAACGTTCAATTTTATATAAAGTGTTCATTATACAATTGTTGGACGCACTACACGTTACACACGGATGATACACGAACGGAACAATTTGCAAATATTGACGACAGGTAATTTGTAAATTTATAATTTAATTGTTATAAAATCATCTTGTACATAATATTTCTTAGAGATTTTATTTTAATTAAACTAAGTTATAAGTTGAAACAATGTCTGATAGTAAGAAAAGATTAAGTGGACACAAGTACAAAACATTGTCGAAATTAAAGAACGAAAGGGAAAAAAAATTTAAACAAATTTGTGAAATAACATACACATTTTAATAAAAATCCTGATCCGAACAGTGGTGAAAGTATAGAAGTAGAGACCCAAAAAGTTGACATAAATAAAATTCTTGATAATGATTCTTAAAAAAACAGTAGTCGCAGAAAAAAATTTGAATGAATCCGAACATTTACTTCCATTTTTTTTTTTGTTTTTTTGAAACCGATCCCGATAAATGGTTAATTAATGAATCTTTTCGTAACTATGTAGCAAGCATGGCTTAAATCAAAATCTAACCGATGATTTTTCTTATTCCGGTCGAAAATATAATGACAAAACACGGTATTTAACAAAACAGTTATTTTAGAGAAAAATGTTAAATGTTGAACCTGTATTACGTTCATTAATTCGATTCATTTTTAGCAGATCGTATTCCACGTTTTAGTAATAAAGGAAGTGGTACTACTTCTTATTTATCACACGATATTTGTGATGAGTTTATACAATTAATTACGAAAAATATGAAAAATACTGTAATACAAGAGTTATTGAAATCTAAATACTTTTAAATAAGCGTAGATTCATTCTACCCCAGATATCTCTTATGTCGATCAACTTTCTTTTATGGTGAGATATGAACAGCATAACGTAAACCTATTGAACGTTTTTTATGTTTTACTCAATATACAGGACACAAAGCTGAAGAATTAGTAGATGCCATTTTAAATATTTTAAAGGTTCATAATATTGATATTGCTAATTGTTGAGGACAGGCATACGATAACGCCAACAATATGTCCGGCATTTATACAGGTTTGCAGGCTCGAATAAAAGCATTAAACCCCTTAGTTTATTTTGTATCATGCGCTGCGCACTCTTTAAATCTAATAGGAACATCTGGCCGCAAAATGTTGTAGTGATGTATTTTCATTTTTTGGACTTATTCAACAACTTTACAATTTTTTCACAGCATCTACTTATAGATGGAATATTTTACACGATAATATGAAGGAAAAATCATACACACTTAAATCTTTATCAATAACTAGATAGTCGGCCTGCGCGGATCCATGTAGAGCTTTAAATGCATCGTGATCAGAAATAATAAACTCATTATCACTTATTAAGAATGATGAAAACGAAAAACGCATTACCAGAAAATAAGCCAAAAGACTTTAAGTCGAATCTAGTGCTTGGTTTTCAAGCGATCACCATTGAAAATCCAGTTACACACGTTTAAACCTCTCAGGTAGGCGATGTGGCCGTAAAGGGGAGATTTTAAATGTATTATGGAAAATATATGTCAAACGTTAGCAAGTCGTGGTAAATAGTGAGTTGAAGATCAAAAAACTATATATATTATATTTAATATTTTTTTTGATATTTTATAGATAGTTAGATATCGATAAAAAATATGCACTTTCCGTGATAACAAAAATTACAATTAATTAATAAAATAGTTAAAACTCAAAAAAAAAAAAAAAACCGATAGCAGTGTAAAACGATGTGAGATTCGTACCTGCCTACCTATTGTTGGGGAAACCTATCCTAACACCTATCGACTACTGTTTGAGCTAATAACTGTAACCGAATCTCGAGCACTTAAACCGTTATAGAGATGCAACGAATACTACATTACACGTAGTTTAACCAATGCAATTTTTACGATTCGTGTGTCATAAAACCGTAAATCGCATATTTATTGTCGTTTAAAGTGTTTCTGATGTATTAATATACATTAATTAATTGTATATGTCTTAATGATATATTCAGTTTATTATCACATACACATATCATGATATCACCCCAAATGTATGTAATTAAAAGCATTACAACGACTCAAGAGCAAAAATTTTGCAATCTGTTTCTGTAATACATATAATAAGAATCTATTAAACCCGACGTGTGTCAAAAATCGTACACACGTTTCTTTTTTATACTCATAATCGTATTTTATACGCTATTTAAACAGTACTGATGAGGTCGTGGAGGCGTCCGAGGATTGAGACACAGAAAATAAAACAACACGTATTCAATGTGGATAAATAATTTATTGAATTGTAAAAAAATAAACAGGAGTGTACGTGACGATACGATAACTGTACCTAACAGAGGAAATTTTAGGTAAAGAAGCAGCAAAAAAAAAAAATGCAAGATATTCCTTTATCAACTAACACCATATAATCGCGAATAGGAAATATGTCCCAATACATAGAAGAACAGCTTATATGTCTCATAAAAAAATCTCCCACTTTGCTCTTTAGTGTGACGAAAATACGAATGTTGCACATTGTTGTCAATTGCAGGGCCGGTTTAAGCACGGAGCCCGGGCTCCAGGCCCTAAAATATTGAAGGCCCCGAGGGAGCCTTCTATCTGAAACCAAATTCAAAATATTTTAAGTTCAAATTTTATTTTGGTTGCACACTTTTTTAATTTTCGTAAATGAATTGTATTATTTGTATTACGTCATGTACTGAATGCCATCCGCAAACGGGCGGAGCGATAATATTGGATTGAAATAATTGTTTGCATTCGGTGCATCAACTAGAACATTACAATACTTATCTTATTTCCGACAATATATTTTTATTAGTAGATTTGGTTTTGATTTATTTATAATTAATCTAGATTGTTTTTGTTAGAAACATACGAGCATCTATCGTCGACCATCATTTGGTCTTCATGATTTAATCCCAACAGTTGACTTATTTAGTGATTACTGATTACAATATAATATTACTTACAATGTCTCAAAAATGTGCTAGTGGAGCCGCTAAGCGAAAGCTTAAAAAATAGAAAGAAGAAAGTATGAAAATATTGCTAAATAAGGTAAGGCTATTGGCTATTTAAAAAAATATTATTATCCCATGTATCCTATATGTAAGAAATATTATAAAATTTAATCAGACCTAATAATATTAAGCTTTTTTAAATTCATATTCATCCCAATAACTTCAGTTGATTGTGAACGATCATTTTTGATATGCAAGCATTTATTAACAGACAAACAGATTTATTAATACAGACGAAATTATTGTGAAGTTTCAAAAAAATAAAATAAAATAAGATAGTAAAGTTAGTTTTAAAATATAATATAATATAATATACTTTAATTTTTATGTTTTTATATTTTATATTTATATTTTGACATTTTATGAATAATATTGTATAATAGCATATACTTAATGAAAATTGACAAATATTAAAAAATTTTAAAGATATTTCTGTGCAATTTACCTTGTATCATTTTTTTTAAATAAATAAAATTCAGTTATTGGTAATAAATATTGTAAGGACTAAGGGCCCTTTGAAATACTAGGCTCCAGGCCGGGTAAACTCTTAATCCGGTCCTGGTCAATTGCTAATATTTGTTCGATTTTAAAATGAAGAAAACACAATCAAAGAAGAATTATTAATATCCCAAGCATTAGAAACTACGTCAATAGTGGTTGACGTGATAAAAATAATTCATGATTATTTTGAGAAATATCAACTTATGTAGGAAAACCTTGCTGGATTTTGCACCGATGGCGCTTCTGCTATGCTTGGGTTACATTCAGGCTTAGCTACATTGGTAAAGCAAAAAAATCCCAACACATTAATAACGCACTGTATTATACATCGACAAGCGTTGGTGTTCAAAACATTACCAAAAGATCTAGCTTTTTCAATGAAAATATCCATACAATTAGTCGGAAATTGTTTTATTTGTTGTGTTTAACTATATTAACGGTTATTAACGATGAGTTGACGAATTTGAACAAAAATATAGTTAAACATAACAAATAAAATAAGGCTGTCACTATAATAGGTAATACGTATATATTGTGGTCCATACTTACCGAAGTAATGAATTCTAATCCACCTATTGGTAATTTTCCATTACGCTATCGATATTTTTTTATTTTTTAATATAGGTAAAAATTTTATATCCTGTAGAATTACACATCATGTGTGATTCGCATTATTCAGTAGCACAACCAGGATTGATACCAGTTAATATTAGATATAATTATAATATTAACTTTTAGCTATATAACTAATATATTATATTAGCTATATAGCTAAAAGTTAAATGCCAATCAAACGTCAATTATTAAAAATTATTATAAGTTCTATCAAAATCAATTAATATATTACATTTATACAATTCTCTTATTTTCCATTTAAAACTAAAAACTTTAGCCGAAGCTATTGACATTGTTTCATGATCTTTAAATTATTAGTATATAAAAAAATATATTATATTTTACGCGTTTATACTTGAAATTGTATACTTATATATTCACCAATATTAACATGTATATAGCAATAGTGCATAATTTGCATATTTATATGTATAATATTAAATAATTAATATTGTTTACACACAGCGACTCAAGTTTATCTCTAGCTCTTTATCATTGTTATCTATCTATATTATTCTAACTCCGCGTTTATCGGCGATTGCAATTTCACGGTTCCGTGTCTTTTGTCACAGAACACGGCACCGAACCTCGCCGGTCTGTCACAGACCACGGGACCGACTGGGTTGCAATCGTCGATACCAGAGTATAAAAGGCCGCACGACCAACGACCAAGCACCATTCTTCGTCTTTCCGACTTTGTAGTAAGACTCATCCGGGCAGACTTGCGCAAAGTAGGAAAGGCGGCCTCCCAGACCACACTTAGCGAGCGGTTTGTGACTCGGTCATGGTGCAATAGTTGGAGTTATTCTGGCATTGCATCGATCAGTCACTTACCCTGTGGTGCAATAGTCAGAGTAATTCCGGCATTGCATCGGTCGACACACCGTTCGATAAGCCCCCTCCCCTGTCGTGCACCGTCTTGTCATGGCGTAGTGTAGCGCCTTACGCACCTTTGGTTTTTTTTTTTTATAATATATTCAAACCTTTAAAAAACCCAGAGTGTTCTTTTTTTCTTCTCTATTTTCTTTTATCGTTCAAACAAATATTTTAAATATTTTAAAAATCAATTACCGTGTCGCCAGAATACCATATATGATATTTAAACATTTTTCAAATTGTTTTTACGAAGGTTAATATTATGATATTGTACTTACTTCGACGGTTAAGACAGGCCTGTCGATTGCATAAAATAGATATTCCATTGAAACATTAAAATCACCATCATGATAGTAATACATTATAAACATGTACATGAAATTGTATCTTCTATAATATACATCATCGTAATCCGTGGATTTCCATAATGCATAATTGTATAACCATTGATTATATTGTGTTTCCCTTTGATCGTCATGCCTCTATGGATGATATAATAAGATAAACTATTTAATTTAAAATAGAAAATATACGAATTAATTATAGTAAAGTTTGTTAAATATTGTAGAGGTACACCTCTAATTAACATTTAAACCAGGCATGGACTGGCTGGGATGATAGGATGCTACAGCATCCCTTGCCCTAAAATATATTTTCCCCATTGATATAAATGTGCCGTCATTACTCTACTTATAATTAATTTGAATTTTAAAGGCATAAAGTTACAATACTCTAATTGTAAATAGATCTATTATTTATAAAATATTAATAACAACCATAAAGAATACATTTAAGTAACTAGTAAGGAAATACGTTTATCAGTGTGAGTAGTTTATTTTATACATTACTTTATTAACTTATTTTTAACACAATGTAACATTGAGTTTTTTTTTTTTTTTGATGAACGGGGGGTAATAATCAAACATAATTTACTAACTTATTTAAAATGATAAGTTTGCCTTTTCAATCTGTGAGAGCCAAGCAGCCAACTGCTCCCTAATGACCTCCTTCAAAATGCTCCTTAAAATAATGTTTATGCTATAACTAATTCTGAGACCCACACAAATAGTTTCATTAATTGCTTAGTAATGTACCAAAATAAGAACCCGACCAAAATCGTGTATCCCATATACGTCCTATATAATGTTAAATCCAAAACTAATTTTTTTATATCAACATAACATAAAAAAATTAATGAAATGATCAGTAAAAAGACGTCTCAAATATTATAATCTACAAATCGTTGTATAAAAAAAATTGATTTAATTACATCATACAACTGCAATTTGTATAATAATAATAAATGATAGGGAAGTACCCGATTTATGTTTTAAAATAATAATACTTATAGAAATTATTTTAAATTATTTAAGTTTGCAGTAATTTGTTCTATTTATGTTCACGTTGAGTCGTCTCCTACGACAATAACGATTATTATATTTTTTTTAGTCTGTATTTCATTAACCTGCAGATTAAATATTGTTTATTTATTCTATAACATTGTCGCGTTCTGCGTGTCTCGTATTAATCGTATTGTAGTAAAATTATAAAAACATTAAAAACATTGATAAAGACAACCCGACGACGTCTGATGGGTGACTTTACTGACTTTATTCTATGTCTATCCGACTATACAGACGCAGTATTGCGACTGCAATACCTATGCTGTTTTTGACTTTTGTTTTTTTGAGATTAAAATTTTTAGAGCACCATCTCCTATTCAACCAATTGTGGAAAACAATTCCAAAGTTAGGTTTGATTCCATAAACACATATTTTCGAAAAATGGTAAATGATGATATTGTTGAAAGAAGATGGTTTCATATTGTACATTTACAAACAAAATATATCGTAGTACTTGCATGGCATTTTCAGTTGATTTATCAAATGCATTTGTTAGTGGTGTAGTAGTTAATATTAAAAACATTTATATAAAAGTCCAAAAACATCAAAACAGTGCAGTACACAAATTTGCGTGTGAAAGTTATTTAAGAGCTTGTACTAACAAAAGTATAGATGTCATTCTTGAACATTTTTCATAGTTAAGAAGTAGAAAAAAATCATATGGTTCTAGATAAAATAATAAGCATAGTAATTGTTCTTGTTAAACATAACTTGGTCTTTCGTGGACATAGGCATGAATATATTAGTGATCTTAATGATGAAACAAAATTTAATCATGGTAACTTTTTAGCGATAGTTCAACTTGTGGCAAAATATGATACAATTTTAAATTACCACACTGAATATATGATTAAAAAAAGACAAAAAAAATGTAAAAGTCGTTAACGAGGTAATTTAGTTAGTTTTATGTCATGGTCAACTGTTAAAATTTTAAATAAAATTTTCAAATAATTGGTCAGGAAATTCAACATTAATTTCTAAGGAAATAAAATATACTGGTCAATTTTCTCTGAAAGTGGATTCTACTCAAGATATTTCAGTAATTGATCAATTGAGTATTTGTGTTCGTTATGTATACCAAAGATATGTTAAAGAACAATTATTAACTATGATTTCAATTAAATCATCTACTGGGAAAGATCAATATGAAATAGTGAAAAATGTTTTAAAAACATTGAACATTGAAGTAAAAAATCTGATCGGCCAGTCTTATGATGGGTCAGCGAATATGAGCGGAGAGTATAATAGGTTACAAAAATATTTTAAGATTGATGCACCTGATTCAATATTCATACACTGTCATGCACAAGTGTTAAACATAGTTTATAGGTGATGTCACCAAGTGTAATATTGCTTCTCAAAATTTATTTGGCCTTCTACCAAACACAGCGATATTTTTTTCTGAGTCTTATGAAAGAGCTAATATATGGAAAGACATTTTATTTGAAAACCAGATTGGCCATGACAAAATGAGAAAACTGGAGAAACTCAGTAATACACGTTGGAATAGCATAGACAAAGCTTTAAAAACAATTTTCCATTCGTGGACAGAAGATAGTTCAAAGTGTGATCGTTATATTTGTCTACTTTATTCATTACATATTATAGGTTATGATGAAAAGTTTATTAAAGATTTAAAAATGGCATCAGAGGCGAGAACATTATTAGAAAAATGGACTTCATTTGACATTATAATGTTACGAGTAGCTTTTATATATCAACAGATATTATTTTTCACGACACCTGTTTCTAAGTATTTACAAACAGAAGGATTTATTATGTAGTAGCTAGGAATAAAATTGTAACTTCAACAACTAACATAGAGAAAATAACAGAAACATTTGAACAAATAAAAAGAATAACTGTAACTTTTATGGACACAGTGGAAATTAAAATAGACCACTTGGACAATATTTATATTCAAAATATATTTCCCACAAGAAGAATAAAAACAAATTAAAATACAATCAGGAGAGTCGAGAAATGATTTAGTAACTGATTAAAGTTGAGAAAAGAAATTTAAAGTTGATATTTTTCAAAGAATTAGTGATGTTGTATCAATGTCCATTAGGGAAAGATTTATGAAAAACAAAATACTTTTTAATGCTATTGTTTATTTAGATCCAAAACGATTCAATGATATCAAAAATAAAATATTAGATTTTTCGTGTAAATAAATACATGATAAATATTATTATAATTTGTTGTTAATATAAATGCATGGAACCCTATCGAATCCCATATCATAAATGTATGTGAAATCATATTTAATGAATTACTTATTAAAGATTTTATTTATTTTTACTAATATTAATTTTTTTTAAATTTAAAAATTGTAATAGGACTAAACATTAGTTTTCTATATCCAATTATTTACTTCATAAAAGTAACTGAATTTGTATGTTATAGTGTTATAATAAATTTAATATTTTAGTAATTCATTATATATATTATTTTAAAATTTTATACTAATTTAGAATTATTTGGTAAAATATTATCATTAATAATATTAAATCATATTAACAAAAAATTAATTTATCAGTTATAAAGTGAAATAAAATTAAGGCTCGGTATTAACGAATTAATAAGTTAAAAATTAAGTTAATTTTAAGTTATTGATTTAACTTACTAGTTTTTTGTTTTAACTAATTTAACTGAGTTAAATATTTTCCTAAACTTGAAAAGCTTTTGATAAAATTAATAAAATTATGAATTGAATACCTTTATACCTATCTATAAAATAGATCTAAATACTGTGATATATATATATTTTTTTTGCTTAATATAGACCATTCAGGTCCTTCGCCGCAACCACCACTTCCCTCCATCTATCTTTATTCGTGGCTATTTCTTCACTGTTCAGGATTCCTAGCATCTCCAAGTCCTTATTAACCCTGTTTAACCATCTTTGTCTTGGACGGCCGAGTGGTTTTTGCTCTTCGGCTTCCAGCGGGTAACCTGACCGATTGTCTGTTCTCGACCTCGCCATACATGCCCTGCCCAACTTATCCTTTTGCTTTTCATAGTAGCTACTATATCTGAATCTTCTAACATGCTTATTACCTCTTTATTCTCTCTTCGCTCATATTCCCTCGTGTTTTGATTTCTTATGAGGCCAAAAATCTGTCGTAACACCTTTCTCTCAAATCTTGCTAGTTTTTGTTTGTGGCCCAAGTTTCACACGAATATATCGCTATCGGGCGTATCAATACTTTGTATAACGTTAGCTTTGATCTGATTGAAACTAATTTTGAATTTAATATTGTCTTTAATCCGAAAGATCACTTCTTAGGTGAGTTTATTCTGTTTTGAATTTCCTTGTGGTTACTGCTCGACACGCTCAATTCCACCCCTAGATATTTGAAGTTTTCGGACCAACTCTAACTCCATATCTTTTACTATCAAATTATTGTGTCTATTATTTTTCTGTGACAGTACCATGTACTTTGTTTTTCCTTCATTTATAGTTAGGTCCATTTGTTTACTTTCATGCAGGAGAGCTTCTGACATGCCTAGAAAATCACTCTCAGATTTGGACAATAATATTATGTCATCAGCGTATGCTAATAGTTTGATAGACTTATATTCTTGCAGTTTGACTCCTATACCAGACTTTAATACCTTTCTAACCACTTCCTCCAGCGCAATGTTTAAGAGCATTGGTGAGAGTGCATCTCCCTGTTTCAGTCCTGTGTTGGTCATGAATGCCTTCGATAGTTGGCCGTTAAATTTGACCATACATTTGGAGTATTGAATACATGCGTTTATCATTCTTGTGATTTTTGCTGGTACCCCAAGCTTTTCCATGACTTTCCATAGACTTTCCCGATTAATAGAGTCATATGCCTGTTTATAATCTACAAATAGCATGAATAGTCCCTGGTTATATTCGTAGCATTTTTCCATTACTCGTTTGACAGTATGTATTTGATCCACTGTTGATTTTTCCCATCCAAAGCCTCCCTGGTAATCCCCGACTATTTCGTTTCTATATGGCTTGAGTTAATTAAGGAGGACATTTGATAGCACTTTTTATGATGTATTTAGTAAAGAGATGCCTATGTAATTGTTGCAATTTATAATATCCCCTTTTTTGTAGATGGGGCATACGATCGATAGATTCCAGACTTCTGGTATATTTTCTTCCCTCTATGATTTTATCCATAACAAATTAAAAATGTTTATAAAGATATTTATGTGATATGCCTATCTTTTTTGTATGTTATTCCTATTTATTACTTTTCATTTAATTACTCTATATAATTATTTACAACAATTTTATCAAACTATAAAATTAATAGAGATCGTTTTTATTATTTGTCGAGTTGGAAAAAGCTAATATAACTTATTTTCCATACTATTAAATAAAATAAAATATTGCATGTGAAGTATTTCTTATTTTATTTTAATATTATACTGTTGAATTTTTTCAAAATAGAATGTTCAAATAAAAATAACTTCAAATATAAATTGAAATATTGTTAAAATTAAACTGCAATTAATCGTACCTAGTGTATTTCTCTTCATAAGCACTCAACTTTTAATTTTTATAAAAATTAAAATCATAGTTGGTATAATATATGAATATGGTTTGGAAAATGTATATTTAAATGTTAAGAACATAACCATACATTTACGTACATAACAGTTAATAGTTAGTTTTTTTTTTATTTCTTAAGAATGTGTTGTTACGTGTGTGAATTTGGCCCCACCATGTTATGATAAATACACCAACATTGTGCAACATTTAGCAACTAATATACAACTTTAGGCAACCGGTAAAAAAAAATTTGCATCCTTATATTTTTGTCCTAATCGCTAAATCAATATTGGTGGGGCCAAATTTACGTGACCCCACCACATCGTCGTTTCGACCTCGAACTTTTTTTATAATTTAGCAACTAATTTGCAACTTTCGGCAACCTGCGTGAAAAAAATTGTAACCTCGTGGTTACGCCGGAAACGAATTCCTATGTTGGTGGTTCCAAATTTTTTTTTACCGGTTGCCTAAAGTTGCATATTAGTTGCAAAATGTTGCACAATTTTGGTGTATTTATCATAACATGGTGGGGCCAAATTAACGCACGTTGTGTTGTTTATGATTGTTCGAGATATATTATGATATTTTTTCCCTTGCGATAAGTTCGGCGACTTTATCGTCGCCCTCCTCCCCTCTTGCCTAATGTGGCATCGGCGTTCCCTGACCACTGCTGTCCGTCAATACGACCGTACACACACTCTCTCGTGCGACCGTCTCCGGGACGTCGCTCGCTTTTGTTCTTACGCGTGTGCGTGGCTAATATAAGGCCATTTTGTGTGCCCGTAGCACTTGTGCCTTTTGGTTTTTGTGCTGGCCTTGTGTGCCGTGTTGTGCCGTCGTCACATTTGCCGCGTGTTGAAGCGACTCCGCATCTTGTACGTGTCGAAATTAATATTATATACACATATATATCATTTATATATATTATATACACGTGGACCCTGAGGTTACGAGCCGACGTCATAATTGTTATTAACAATATCAGTGTTCCAGCACACTTATTCCAACGATCATACTGCCTTGGACCAGGTCAGCGACATATTATTATTATATTTTATTATTATTATTATTTGTATTGGAAGAATTGGTTGTTATTATTACTATTATTATTATTTCCTTTTTTTTTATATTATTTGGGCGCTCTTAATTTATTATTAGTATTATTATATTATGTAATACGTTACACCTCTGTGAAGTATAAAATATATATATTGTAGCACGACGGTGCGTCAACCTAAATTGTGTGTAATTCTTAAAAGTTGTCTAATTGCCCTCTCTTAATACGTAAGGTAAAACAAAATACTCTGGGTGTTATTATATTTGCCATCCTAAGCCAACCGCCCAAGCAGGAGCCTGGTGGAACAATGATAAATAAATTAATTCCAATAAAAAAATAAAAATAAATTACAGTCAGCTAATTGTTTATCATAAGAATTATACAAGAATTCAATTTAAACGTTACGTTAAAAATATCATTTATATAAATATATGTTTTTTCATTGTTGAAGAAGGAGTTAAGTAGTGTATTACAAAATTAAATACAATTAAATGCTTCTAATAAACTTTATTGTAAAATTGGTAAAGTCTTTTGACATTCTCAGACTCCAGTCAATAGAATAAAAAAGTATGATATTTTTGCTATATAACTAACCGATTAACTTAGTTTTCTTTCTTCTCTTTTTTTAAACCATTAGTTATCGGTTATTGAAATAATACCAACTAAGTATATAATACTATTATTCAGATATTAAAAAAAGAGAAGAAATATGATAATTAGTGCCATTTAATAATATTTATTGATATTATATAAATTAAATAAACTGACTCTGATTAAAAAATATCCTCGAAACAATAATACTGCTGAACTGGGAAACGATCCATATTCTGGAACATTAAATTTATTTTCTTCTTTTGATAATTCATGATCTGCTTGCTCTATATCTTGGTCAGAAATACTCGTTATATGCTTCATTATATCTAATTTCAATGTCTTTAATAGTGTACGCCACACTTGTACATGTTTGTTTTGATTGTCATATTGCTTTTCAGAAACTACTAAATGATCTTTTATTGAATCGAAATATTTCAAACCTGAAAATACAAGTCTTGTGTTTAATAATATTAAATTTATGTTAAAAAAAAAATATATATGCTTATGATAATAAATCAAATTCTAACACAAATACATAAAATATTTGAAGTGAACAATTTACCAATCGATAGGAGATTCAACGAATTAAAATATAATAATATACTAATAAAAAGTTGTAGTTTAATAAGGTAACTCAAATCACGAATTCAAAACATAATATTTACCATCGTTGATAACCTCAAATGCGAATTCATATTTCTGATAAAAATAATATATACTCGCTGCATTATAGTACGATTGAATAAATACCATATAATCTTCATAAGATGATGGTTGTTTTGTCTAAAAGAATTTTTTTTTTTTATATAGTATAAGTACCTCGATATATTTTATTTGAACATAACGTAAAGCACATTTTTAAATACATTTTATCAATATCTATCAATAATATAATTTATTAATGATAAATATGCAATATTTCATTAGATTTGTTAATGTCAATTAGTGTTATTTTTATTTATTATATAAATGTTTGGTGTTACTAAATCCAAATTATGATATAAAATATAAAATATCGCTGCATACTTCCACAATCAAGGTAAATAAGGTGTTGGAGAAAATAACAGTATTAATTAGAACACTTTTTATCAGTACTCAAAATAGCTAAATACATTTTGATTGTACATTTTTAGATTTTGCGACAATCAATACATTGTTACGTTTTATTAATTAAATCACATGACATGTTATGGACGTACAACACTAATTCTTGCACAGACAGCGAGGCACGGAAGGGGTTCTTTCAGCCCCAAAACTGTCTACACTGCGAATTTTTTCTAACCATGGACCGTATCACTCTGCTCGTTCACAATAATAAGCAGTGTTGAGTAATATCTAGATAAATTATCTAGATGCAAATTAAGTATCTTCATCTTATCTAGATGAAAAAATAAATTAGTATCTAATTGGTATCTAAGATTTAAGTTATGAAAATCTACATAAATATCTAGATAAATCTTGTGTAATGCGCGTGTATTTTTTTCAATAATCGTTTACTCATTTAGCTATTTTATAACAAATATGATATTACAACGTAGAAGAGTACAAAATAATAATAACATTTGGGTGTTGTTTACTTATAATAATTTTATTCCATCCTGTTACCAAAATAATTTTTAGATTACAATATTTAATGTTCAATAAGACGATTGTTAATTATTAATAGTTGTAATATACCCGCCCGCCATTCGACCGACCGACCGTTATGGTCGTATATCAACACAAGATATAAATATAACACCGTGTTCCCGACATCCGCCCAGTCGATTGGTAAATAATGTGAAATATACTAAAAATAGTTCTCGCACAACACAGACATAATATAATAATTATATATATCATATTATTTATGTGTTATTACTTTTTATTTATAATATTTTGTATAATTATATAATCTTGATCAGATAGTGAGTAGGGGCTACTGCGCTACTGCGCTACTGCGACTGTCTGCAGACTAATTTTATTGTAAATTACAACCTCGTCTAGTCGTTTCGTATATTTTCTTGTTCTTAGTGTTTCTTGTTAACTGCCAATATCAATATGGATAGGTTTTTAAGTATAACTTCCAACAAAAGAATTTATCTGGAAAATGTTGATGACCCGCCTGCTGTTGACGTATCTGCACCATTGTCTGAACTTAAATTTCAGTATTTATTAGATACATTTTATAAGCTGGTGTCAATAAATGGTGATAAAATTAAAGCTTCTTGTCAAAACTGTCACAAAATCATAACTGCATACACAACTTCAAGTGGCAACTTATTAAGTCATATTAAGGTAAGTTTTCATAATATATCCTCTAATAAAATAATTTTTCAAAATTTTTTGATAAATGAATAGGCACGTCATAAAAAAAACATAAAGAATATAGGTACATCCATATTTCAAAAATCTATTAATTAAATTAGATTTATACAATTATAGTTTTAAAATATATTTTTTTATTTATTATATACCTAAGTGATAGAAGTTTATCTATTTAATTTATTACTAATTTTCAATATTTTCATATTTGTATAGAGTCAACATACCTTTTTAATAGCAAAAGTCGAAGATGCAAGGAAGAGGAAGAATGAATCAACCTCATCTTCCTTTATTCAAACTAAAATATATGATGTTTCTACCAAAAAAATTTCAAAAGAAAAGGTAATTTAATGTTTTAACCTAGTTATTAATTATTTAAATATTATTTTTATGTCAAACTTATAGTAACAAATATGATTACTTAAGTTATGAAGACAATGATAATTTTTTAAAAAATTTTTAATATAGTTTTGTAAAGTTGTACAATCAACATTTAATTACAACAATAATGTATTTTTACAATTAATTAATAAGAAAACCTTTAATATAATAATGAACAGTGGTAATATAATGTAATTTTAAGTAAATTAGTTATTTAAATTATGTTGTGATTTTGTAACATCTTATTTTTCTACATACCTTTTATAAATTATAAATTCAAATGTAAAATGTCTTTACAGTATAATCTAGTTTATATTTTATAAAAATATTTAGATTAATGTGAATAACTAATTTTCAATGAGTCTGACTAACTCACTTGAAATTTAATATAATAAATATTTTTTCAAAATTTAAGTAGCCTAACTCACTACAAAACTTAACCAGAGTTAAGTAGGTTGATGCTTTATAAATTATTTAAAAGGTAAGGATTTATGTATAATAAAATGAGTTTATTATTTTCCTTAGAGTAGGTTTTATAATAATAAAAAATATTCAAAAATAGTCAAAAATTAAATTGCTCTTTTTTGGTTTAATCCGTTTTGGCGCTATGAGTCTCAATTACAAATTGTTCAATATAAAGTTTAAATTGTTTTATAAATAAGTAAAAAAAAAAATATATTTTGTTTCAGATAAATGAGTTGGTATTTAATTACATAATTAATGAAATGAGACCACTGATTACGTGTGAAAAACATAGCTTTCGAGAATTAATTATGGGACTTACTGGAATTAAAGATACTTCTATTTTGCCAAACAGAATTCAAATTAAAGCTCAATTAATATCCAGATATTCATCATATGTGCAAATGATTACAGATTTAATACAACAGCATAATTATATTTGTACAACTGCAGACATTTGGAGCTCAAATAATAAAAGCTTTATGGGTAAATATCTAATGATTTTTTTTTTTTTAATTTTATTAAAATTTTATTACTTCTGTGAAATGACCATATTGATTTAGACATTAGTTACTGCAAAAAAACATGAATCATTACCTATCATAAAAATTAATTTTTAGAGAATTATGAGTAATAAGTAATACAATAATACCTACTTAATAACATTTTTAATTATTTGTGGTTTAGGATTATTATATTATATTATATAAATTTAATAAATAACTTAAAAATTGATTATTATAAATTAATTTTTTTATTTAGGTATGACGTGCCATATGATTAATGAGTCTACATATGAACGATCTTCATATATTTTAGGATGTAGAAGAATGATTGGGACTCATAACTACATTAATATTGCTGAGACGATAACTAATATAACTGAAACATACAAATTGGACAATTCAAAAATCATTCATACTGTCACAGACAACGCCAGTAATTTTGGTAAATCATTTAAAGTATATTCTAAACCTTTACCTGATGTACATCAGATAAATTCTTGTACCTCCGGCAATTTCAATGAAGATAGTGATACTGTCAACTGTAATACTGATGATGAAGATACAAACTTAAATTTGGTATATGTCTATGAAGTACTTTCAACTCCAGTGATATCTGATATAGCAAATGATAATTTTTCTCTACCATCGCATATTACTTGCTGTGCTCATACGTTAAATTTGATAGCAACACGTGATATTTCTTCAATTGATGATAGTAAATATAATAAAATGTCTGAATCGTCATTTCAAAAATTGCAAAGCTTTTGGAATATATTAAGTAGAAGTACAGTTGCATCTGACAAGGTGGTTGAAATATGTGGTTGCAAATTTCCAGTTCCTATTATGACAAGATGGAACTCATTATTTGATGCAGCTAAAAAAGTACTACTTCATAAAACTGAAATTATTAAAGCATTTGAAGAATTACGTTTAACAAAATTAAAGGCAAATGAATGGGATTTCTTGAAAGAATTTTGTAACGTAATGGAACCTCTAACAATTTCTTTGGACAAAATGCAATGCGAAAAAAAAGGTTTCTTAGGCTATGTTGCACCTACTATTTTAGTTTTACGCCGCACTTTAATATCATTAACAAATTTAAAATACTATAGACAATTATGTATTAAAATAGTACAAAGTTTAGAAAAAAGATTTACTAATTTATTCGATTTGTCATTGCCTAAAAGTAAAAGTTTTGTCATCGCTTCAATAAGTCATCCCAAGTTTAAATTAAGTTGGATTCCTATTCGATACATTGTCTCGTGTAAACAACTTTTTTTGACTGAGTGCAATGAAATGTATACTAATATCAGCGCTATCCAAAAAAAAACTACTGTAGCTAGTAGTGATGAAGATGATGATAATAGTGATCAGGAATATTACTCATGTTTGTATGAACACACCAATAATGAATCCTCTTCTAGTGATTCAAGAATTACAAACTATTCTTGTGTACAGGCTTTGACGTTCTTAAATTCTCCCAAAAAAGAAATTAGTGTATTAGAAGATTATCCCATAGTTAAACAAGTGTTCTTAAAATACAACACAACTATTTCGTCTTCAGCTCCAGTCGAACGACTTTTTAGTGAAGCAATTCAAGTATTAACACATAGAAGAAACCGTTTAGGAGATAAAACATTTGAGATGTTACTATGTTGTAGGTCAAAAAATTAAAGAAGCCTGTATCATTATAATTTATTTGTTCAATAATTAAAATATTGTTATTATTATTTATTTATGTTTGTACAAGTTTATATTATTTTTATTATTTATGATGTATTATAAAAGTAATATTTTGAAAAAGAAAAAAATAATTACTTAATTTTTTTTGTACTTATTTTAACTTCTTATAATATTGATATTTTAGTATTTGATTTGAATATTATATAAAAAGTATAAATCAGTTTTCTTAAACTAAAAATATATGTTGAGTATTAATTTGTACTTACACCTACTTGGGTGTTCAACCATGATTTTGGGTAGATGTATTTTTCATACATTTAATTTGTTACTATATGCTCATTATAACATGTATTATATTATAATGTATGTATTTCTTAAACATATATTTGACATAAAATAAGCCTTCCTTAATTAATTGCTTAACAATAAATCCAATATCATGTCAAGCATTAAGAAAAAAATAATTATTGCAAGATAAAAATCTAGATGAAAACATTTTATCTTCATATTTATCTAAATAAAAATTGGATATCCTATCTTCATATTAATCTAGATATTAATTTAGCTAGTAATCTAATATTTATCTAGATGTTATTTTTGCTATCTGAACTCAACACTGATAATAAGATGCGTATGTAGTAACTCGCACCCACTGAATATAACTTTATACACGGGTACATAACACCTTTCAGACTACATAAAACCTGGTCATCCAATGATCACCACGTTTCATCTAATCTGTGGTTTTCTAATGGTCTGCCAGACTAATAAATAGTGAAGAGGAATGCGTGGGTTGCACACGTTCTACTAATTCAGATCTATAAGCTTGGGGTAAATTAAATTTATATCTAATTAACATACTTATACTTACAACTACCATTACCATAATATAAATTACGATGAAATTATGATCTGGGTGTAAAAAAAATTTAATATCGTTGTATATTTTAGACGATTTCTTTAATTTTTCGGTTTCCTGAACTAACTAGAAGAGTAGGATCATACTAGGGTTTTGTGTACATGTCACTGTTACTGCCTGTGAGTTTCAATAATACAGCCATACATTTTGCAGATAAGCTTTATGCCATACGGTAGTGTTTAGAATCAGATATTTAAAATTACACGTTTCTGCCATTTGATCAGTGGAATTGTACAACGATACCTCACAATTTTCCTGGTGAGTGGTCTTACTAATAGTTTCCGGATTTACACATAATTAAAATGAGAACAAGATTTCACATTTTTCATGCGAGTTTCTGTTACCGTCTAAAATGATATTCGTTGATGTCGCTTATTGCTAAGTATTAAGCCTGTGGTTCAATGAAACTACGTTACCTTTATCTAAAGGTATCAGAAGTGGAATATTATAAAATAATTAAATCGAAAGCTTGACAGTAAGGGTATATGAGTCACAAATACGAAGTTCTGCTGAATATACACTACGTTTAACTTAGAGGTTCTGAATAGTTCAGGGATAAACGAGAGTCAGTTGTAAGGAGCTCCACTATGGATGGTAAAGTCTGTTGTATTTCTTTAAGTTCGTAAATTAATTCCAATGAAGAAAATAGATTTGTATGTATTACTCCATTTAATGCTGAATTTTCAATAGAATGGAGTATACCAGACGAATTGGGTCAGAAAAACTGTTGATCTTGTAGTTTGCTCCAGGAATTATTAAACCACGAAGTCGCCGGTTTGGGATGTCAATAGTTCTATGACTCAAACCCAGGATTCATAAACAGAATCAGTTGCGTATTTATTTGGGTGGGTGGCGAGGGGGCCCAGGCCCTTCCCGAAATGAAAAACGCAGTTATTAAAAATTGTTATTTTTGACATGGAATATGTCTTATGGTTGGGGAATGGGGATAATTCCAAAAATTTGACACGACACCGATATCATGAAGTCATGAATGAAACTGTCGCTTATGCGATAATTTAAAATAAAAGTATAGTGTGTTGAATGCGTTAGTATATTGTCGATTATTAATGATTATGTAACACAATTTATTATTTAAGTTATATAAATAAAACAAATATTGGTTGTTAGTTGTTTACGATTTCGGCAGACGGAAACTATTAGTATATGTAATTTTAGCTCATGACTTCTAGAATTAAATTAATAACTGTAGTGGTGAGATAGTAATAATATAGGTAGTCAGTGGCGTAGGTTAGGTATTAACTATTAATTATATGCATTATATTAGTATTGATTGTATTCTAGTTTAATTTTGAGTGTCTCTAATAAAAAATTGTTTATAAAAACGTAGTTATTACTTTTTTTTATGTTACAATTCATTAAAAAAATGATTGAGTTTCTTATTACTCTGATGGTCTAAAGAGAGTTGAAAAATCTTGTAGTATTCAAGCAATTTTTGTCCAAATAGTGTGTCCCCTTCCTCCTTTGCCCAAAGAAATCCAAATATATAATCGGCCCCCTCCGAAATAAAAACCTATATACGCCACTGAAGGGAATTAAAATTGGATACCATCTTATGCAAGAATGGAAACGTGTATTATATAAAATCTGTACAAACGCTTGTTAATACAGAATTTTATCTTTTCTTTAACTGAACACAGAATTTGCTCGTCTGACTAAAGAAATTCTGAAGTAGCTGATATTTCATATAGTATGTAACGATAATATAAATGACAAAATCCCAAGTCGCAAAAAGATACAAAGTGGAACCCATTTATTCAAAGTTTTATTAACCGACTGAATTGTTAAATGAGATGACTTGAGAATTTTCCTTCTGAGCATCTGACCTTTCCTGACCGCATATCACTGCGATTCTTAGACTAAATTTAGTTTTCATTTATGAAATTTCCTCAAGAGGTTTTTAAGCAATCGGTCACATTTATTTTTTTTTAATATAGTCGCATTCGGAGATTCTGCAGTTGTTTCTAGTACTACTAAAGGTCTTTATCATTTAGGAGCCAGTTTGCCTTTATTTGCTTTTTCTTGTACTATGACTCTATCACTTTCCTTGATTTATAGAGGCAAAGTTGTTTAATCATACCAATCTTGCGATTTCATTTTGAATTTTATCTGTTGTTCAGTTTCTTGAATAAGTCGTTTCATTTTATATTGATATTCCTGTTAGTTGTGCTGGCGTTCTTAATTAGGTTAGTGAATTTGGAATTTTTAAAGGATGTCTGTAAACAACTTCATACGGTTAAAATTCCTAGGAAGTGTTATTGAAGAATTATGACAATAAATTGCGTACGGGACATATAAATCCCAGTTTTGCGGATTCTTTCCAGAGTAGTTTCGCAAATATTCACCAAGAATTCGGTGATTTTTCTCTAAATTACCATTATTCTGTAGGTGATACGTAGTAGTTGAAGTTTGAGATATATTTAAAAGTTTACACACCTCTTTAAAATCTTACTAAGGAATTCGGTTTCACAGCAGTTTGTCATCGATTATTCGGGTTGACCATGCAGACATATAGATAGGGTAACAAAATGTTGTGCAACCGTGTCTGCTTCGTGATCCTTCATCGCTGAAGCCCACGTGAACTTCGAGAAATTGTCAAGCAATATTCAGACATACGAATCTCCGTTGTGAAATTTGTTAAGCGGCTCTACTGTTGTTATGGGCTACGAGATATATTGTTAAATATAAGTATATATAATATTGCTAATATAAGTATTAGCATGACCATGACACGTGTTGGGAGTAAACATATTCTTACAGATCATAACACAAGATAATAGATACATATTATTATGAATCTCGTTGCATTAGGATCATAATGCATTTTCGAGTGTAATTATCTACTTCTCAACAACATCATAACAAACATCGCAATAGTGCATTACGCGTACCGAGGTCGAGTGAAATGCATTATTTAGGTTACTCGTATGCAACAACACATTGCATTGGCACGTGTTGGCAATTAGGATCAGATTGCATCCTGGATATTGTTTTTACCAAAAACAAGTATCAAAACAACTTCAAGGATATATTATATGGAAATCAAGGCTATGGACTACAATAACAAAAAGCTTTTTCATATATAAGGGAGCCTAGAGACCAGCAACAGCAGATGTACCAGAGCCACGAAGACCTGAGCAACTTCACAATACTTAGCCACTTTTTGTATCAGTTACCTGAACTTTATTTATACGTAATAAACATATTATTGTTCTTAAAAGTTGTAATTTTCATTTAAATAACACCCTGGATCTGGATCTGATATTGGAACGCAACACTACGATGTCAATAAATACATTTTCGAAAGCTTTCAATGCAGTAGTGGTTATCACCACGAGTTCAATGATTATGTGGTTCGGGATTATGCTAATCTGACACACAAGACACCTCTTAATATATTTTTGGACTTGTGCCCTTATGGCCAGCCATTGATACTGATGTGCAATTTTGTTGAATGTACAGAATACGCCTTGATGTCCGCCGAGAGGGTTTTCATGAAATTCCTCGATTACCCGTAAATAATTATCTTCCGTTAACTTGTAGGTTGAGTATACCTGAATATATAACGGAGGGTCTCAAAAGATTTACCGCAACATATTTCGTTCGACTTTCCACTTAAGACCATCTACACCATAGACTAGACTTGAACTTTATTATGGATATAATAATCCTCTAGATCACATTGCTCGAGAATGTAATGAGCTGAGAAATGTGGACCTATTTTCTACTCGAAATTTATGATTGGTAAGCTTGGTCTCGTTAATACATTATAATTATTTTTCCTTTATTTTATGCTATTTTTTAACTGATCTGCACCTATTATTTTATCGTCATTATTTAATGTTGTACTTTTTAATTTATATTATGTTGATAACCTTATTTTTAAATTTGTCTAAATTGTACTTAAGCCTACAAAGGCGTTTATATCAAATAAAAAAAAAAAAAATCATTTGCGTCTTTTGATGCTTAGCGCAGATCATTCTGAGGTTCTAAAGACATTAAAATAGAATTTCGTAGCTCGTATTGTGCCAAAATAACTGTTTGGTGATTATGCAGAACACCTGGCGCTTGTCAATTAAATCATTTCAATCTTCGTTACTTGGCTATTTTGATGACAAAGTTCCTCAACCCTACCAAATTGTTATTGAAATTCTACGGTCATACCTTTACTAGCTTTGAAATAGGCTAATACGCAATGAACTAATACAATTCCCGTAACTACAGAAAATAGATCTCCTGATCGTTCTGTCATGTTTCTTGTGGAACTCAGTTTTTCTTCCTTTGTTTTTAAAAATTCTTGGTATCCATTATTCATATCTGCAGTCAGTTTGTATTCGAGGTCCTCTTTAGGTTCAACTGATTCGGAGTTTACGGGTTTTTCTTTCGTTTCTGACGGAGTTTGAAGTTTCAATAGAGTAAGGGATCTTTGTGGTCATTACTTGGATACTGTTTAATGCATCGACGTTTGTGTTGTTAACACCTGGTTTGAAATAAATCGTATACTTGTGTTTTTCAAGTTTCTAACGCCAACGAGTCAATCAGATTCTTTTACATTAAATAGTCAAACTTGGGCTCGATGATCGGTTACTATATTGAACTGTTGTCTAAACAGATAAGATCGAAATTCCTTAATATCCCATACAATACTAGTGAACCTATATTCAGTAGTATTATAATAAACTTCAGCTTAATTCAGTGTGCGTGAAGTAAATTGCTATGGGTAAATCCAAAAGACATACGCAAGTACTCAAAGTGCCCTATGTCAATGAAGAATGCAATCTTCTCATAATCAGAAGGATTCATGTACACTAGATAAATATGTAATCGTCGAACACAGACATATCACAGTCGTAATTGAATTTTACGCAAGTGGTTTTAATCGAGATTTATTGATATTACATCGAGATCTGTAATTAGATATTGCAAAATCTAGGGAAGTGTCTATAAAAAGTTTACAAGACGCCGTAAATTTCATAAAATCTTATCATTTGTGTGAAATGTTATTAGAATTTTCCAAACTACTACAAATCTACTTAATTAATCCAGTATCTTTTTGCATTTCAGAAAGGTTTTTCTCAGAATTAAGAAGGTTGAAGACATTTTTGATATCAACTATTACACAGAATCGTCTCAACGATATCGCTGTTCTTCCTGTCCATCGAAACGAAAATGAGAATATTGAAAAAATCACTAATACCTTTATAAATAAAGCCAAAACACATTTGAATTTAAAACATTTTTGTCTGAATCGTTTGAACCTATAGTATAAATGTTACCGAAAACTATTATTTTATTAAATATTCGGTTTTTATTATAAATTGTCTTATATTATATTATAAAATATATGTTTTTTTGTCAGCTTGTAGACAATTGAGTATAAGCAATGAGAGGAAAAAGCCTTCTCACGAATACTTGACATTGGTAAGAACACCCAATAGATTTTTGAAAACCTGGCGCCTATGGACACGACACTTAACGTTTCCATTACAATGGGGTTTCTTCGGAACAACTTAGAGCAGAGGGTTCAAAGTGACTCGTTGAGCGCAATTACACCTCCTTTTTCAAGGATTTCCATCTGTTCTCCGATTTCCTGACGATGTCGCCGTAATAATGGTAAGGCTTCGTGTGTATTAGTTTGCGAACTCGGGAGTCTTGATCTTGTGGGCAACTGCTGTCTTGCTTTGAGTTTGTCGACTTCTAAAAAGAATACGTCAGAATATTCATTACAAATCGTTTCCAATGACTTTTTTTCTCAGAGTTTAAGTGATCCATGCGCAATGCTTTCACCAATTGGTTTATTCTTGCAGCGTCCAACTCGATTTTCTTCCTGAATTTCTTTGTATACTGCATATATCGACGCTTCCCGAAACACTTCATGAATAAGTTCTTTTAGATCCGATACCTTAATATTAATTCTATTCTCTGTTAGACTTATAAATGATGCTAAGACGCTTTGAATTTTTACCTTCGTAACGACATTACAATACATGACCGAACTTGTGATTTCTTGATTTAATATTAGAATACCGTCCTCTGCTGGATTGTCTGATTTATTTTCTACCAGAGTTTCTACACAAGGTTCTAAGAAGATTTCTGACTCGTCCAGAATAATAATTTTATTAGTCTGGTAATTTATAATAATTTCGATTTCGACCATGAACGGGTTTGCCCAGAATTTTGTCTTTAGGAATTGGAGACTCAGAATGAACTTTTTGAAATTTTTTATCTCAGAGTGATCTAAGCTGAAGAAAATTACATATAGAAAGCCATACGTGTTTTTTTTTTTATAAAAATTAGATTTTTTAATTATAAATAATATAAATAAAGGTACCTACACTGAGTACTAATTGGTTATGAAATTTAATCATGTACGTGTCAGTTCGTATATCAAGAGCTTCAACCCAAAGTTCTTTTATTGCTGAAAATAAAATAAAACACTGGTTTATATAATTCATAAATATATTAAAAAAAGTGAAATTAATTTTCCCATAAATATTTCATTTACAAAAATGCATTAGATGGGTAGTGATAAATATTGAACATGAAATTTGCAGTTTCAATAGTAAATTTAAGTTATTAATAATATATAAAAGAAGAAAAACAAATTATTTATTTTTATAATTTTATTTTTAAGTTTTTCTTTCATATAAATAAAAAATAAGATAACTAAATGAAAATTACTTAAAAATCTCATTTTAAAAATAAAATAAATTAAAACAATAGCTATTAGGTTTGGTAACAAAAAAAAGTTTATTTAAACATAGAACTAGTGTTATTATTCATCTTGATATTCAAGTTGTACACGTATATAATTTATTCATTTCTTCATGATAAAACAGGATTTAGTCCGAGTTACAGTAATGGTGTAAAGTTGACAAAAAAATAACAATAAGATACTTATTATAAGAATGGAACATAAAAACAAGTGAAATAAAATACGATAATAAATTTACAATATTTCTATGGTAGAAATAATGGTAGAATATAATCATGTGTTCGCGGTTTACATTCAAGACGTGATTCATATAACAAAGGAATTTACGCTGAACCGTCGCCTGAGTTGTAAACTGGCGTCTGCTGATCTCAATCAGGTTAGGTTAAGTCAGGGTTTAAGAGAGATGGTGAGTTTAAAGTTACCAGATAACCTTTTAACGAAACCCATTTTTTCTAAAGCTTTGCAATTAATTATATCGATGTGGGCGCGAGAACAATGAAAGGGAGTAAAAGTAAAGTCAAGATCACAAATGCTAGAATCAAAGAGCATCAAATTAGAGCTGTTCAAAGTATAAGAGGGAGTAATAGGAGAACGAATTTTAGTTCCATTGAATGGTATTTTTACAATTTAATGTAGGACCGAGAGTTTCAGCTTAGGCAGAAAACTTTTAAAGATAACTCTGGAGTTTGAGACAGTCACCACCAGTAAAATTCCTAAGGAAAATCTTCATATCACTAGTCTAGATTCCCACCTTGAGGACACCAGAGAGAGATAGAAATATATCAGATTTTGAGTTAATCACATAAACCGATTGTGATATATTTGATAAAAATGAATTCAACCAAGAAAGGATAGGATCTCCAAATTCAAAAGCACCGAATAGAGAAATAAGAATCTTATCATTTACTGAATCAATCACCTTAGTAAAGTCGGTAAAGATGACTTAAACTTGTGATCACTCAGTAAAAATTCAAGTATTTATTTACAGTAGAAGAGGTTATAAGATACCGTAAATCTTCCTGGACGAAAACCGAGTTGTTCGTTGGCTAAATTCAGTTTAACCGAAGACTAAATTGAGTCTAAGACTAAGGACTCAAAGAGATTAGAAATATGTCTTAGAATTTGAACTGGTCTATAATTGATGACTAATGAAGAACTACCTGGATTTTAAATGAGAGTAACAGGACCGAGATTTTCCACATTTTAGGGAAAGTACTTTTATTAAGAGATCAACAAGGATATAAAATAATGTGGTTTGTTGTGTAGAGGAAATGGCCAGAAAACACATTTTTTAGAAAATTTAGCTTGAGGAGGACATCGTCAGGGGTGAAGTAACAGTCTTTTAGTAAATCGAAAAATGTTTTTTTTATGGGTTGAAGGTTAGGAATAATTGATTTTAAAAAGTAAACAGAACAAAAATGTTTAGCAAACGAATTACAAGATTTTATAAGAGCTATCTACTGCATCCAAAGAAACTATGTACGGAACAGTTTACTAGCAAATTGGACTAAGACATTTACGAATAAAATGTATTATGCTAAATTTTGTTAAAATTATGAACTGTTAAATTATTTCATTGGTGTGCTTTCAAATTCAGTATTTGTAGATTTTTATAATTTAGTAAAACCATTGAATATTGATTATAATTTAACGTAGTCCGTTTAAAGCATTAACAATGAAGTTCAAATAATCAGAACCTAAATAAAGTTGAGGCATAAATTCCAGATTTTGATCTGGCAGTCAGATTTAACTGTAGTAGTGCTACTATCACGAATAATGTTATAACGTGGATTAATAGTTTACATCAAGTATTATTAAAAAATGCACCAGCAAAATACCACCTAGAGAAAATGAATTAATTGTGTGTTCCCAATGTATTAAAACCATTTTTATTTATTGCATCGAGTTTTATAGCGCTGTCTCTCGCTAATCCATGAATATACAAAAAGATACATATAGCAATTCTAAACACTGGAGTACAAGGAAATCATTGATTAGAATTGCTTCAAACTGTGTAGTCACGTTTGTGAGCAAATTATTCATTGGGTTAATTTAGGTTAGAATTTCTGATAAAGTGATAACATTAAAAATTGGACTTTTGAATGAACAAGTGCCAGGTGATCTAATTCTGACACAAACACACAGAATTGAGCTTAGAGAATTCTTAGAGTGACGCGGGAACCCGTTTCGGCTGAGGCAGCATAATTTTAGTAGAAACTAGTTTGGGATATCTCCTAGTAATGGAAAGGAAAAGATTTCGAAGCAAGCTTGATGAACCTGATAGGATTGATTTCGAGGTTGAGATGCGACAATCAGAGTATGACATCCTCCTTGCTGCTCTGTCCAATAGGTGAAGTCATGGCCTGACCATCCAGGATCTTTCCGGATTTGGGAAGATAGGTGAAACGACTTTCGACTTCCTAGATATCTAAAGTTTCGTGTAACCCAGACACTTACAGGACACGGGTGTTTTAGGCAGTACCTGAACCGGATTAAGCGCACCTCAATGTGGCGTGCCTGTATTGTAAACATCTCTTGGATACCACGAAACACACAATATTCGATTTTACGTATTGGGATCCACTCTAGATGATAGTTAAAACGTTCGTCAGCAACATTAACGTTATCTCTAGGGAGTTAAAGATTGTATTTGTGTCACGTGGTCCAACCGATGTCCCCGATCGCGAAAATGACCTAGGAAGATTTATAGCTACCGTCCAACGTGCATCTAGAATCTTTTTATGATATGGTCCAGATCATATAAGGATATAAATTGCAAAGTCCAAAGGACAGCTGAGGCGGATGTACATTTATTATACCGAATCTTAAACTTAATGAATAAGAACTAATTTTTTAAGAATCAACTTTCTTTGTAAATAATACCGATTTTTCTCTAACAAATAAGTAAAAATAATGAAAAAGTTCTTAATGTAAAAATTTTTTTTATAAAGTATGCAATCATAAAAATACTTACAAACAGTATCATCTAAAATTAAAGATTTTCCTGTAAGCACAAAAAAAAAATGTATTATTTAATCATCTTTAAATATATTTTATTTTTTATATAGTTTTAGTGTGTTATTATTTAGTAATAATATTTTTCAAAGTAACTACGAAGTTATGCGCTCAACAATACATTAATTAAGTCTCTCCAACATATAATTTATACTAAGTTTTTGAGATAAAAGTCTTTGTCAAGCGTTAAATGTAAATAATAATTAAATATTTTATTTATTAGAAATATTTATTATACAAAACAATAACTTCTAGCTTATCTCAGAAACTCATAATCTACTAATTCAACCCCATTTGTGTATATATATATACCTTGAAGCACGGGGAGTGTTTAAACTATCAATTTTCAATTATCCTTGGTTAAAATAGTGTGAATCATTAGAAAATAATAGCATTTTTTAATCCAGATTACATTTTTTCAATACACTTTTTTGATCACTATAGGTATTTCAAAATTGACAATAATCTTTTATCCTCATAATTTTTAAGTACTAAAACATAATGTATTAAAGAAATCTTTGAAAACATGGATCTTTATAGTAATTTACGAATATTTAATAAAGTGCATAATACGTATGTATTTTAATAAATTAAAAATAATATCAATCTTAATTACTTTGCTAGTAGCAACAACTACAAATGAGATATTTTCTTGATTTCTTAAAAGAGTTAACAGTTATTTAAGGTTAACCATGGGTGATGAATGAAGATAGGTTAATTGACCTTTTTATAATTGATATTAAAAGCATTCTACATCTCTAAAAGAGATTTAAACAGGGTTGTTGATATATTTTCACGTTTAAATAACGCTGTTATAATTGAATAGTTTGATCTAATTATTATATTTTACGTTATGAAAAAAGTTAATTAAGCATAGTCATTTATGGAAATAAATACAGTGTTTATTGTTTATATTAAGTGAAATAGGTTAATAAGAATAAAATATGTGTGGTAAGCATTAAATACAAAGAAATGAGTGACTACTTAACTTTAGTGTGTGGAATCTTACATACATAATATATAGGGTTTCTTGTTTATTTCAACATTTAATTTGTTATTGCATTATTTAACGAATTATATTATTATATTATTAATTAAGGTCGTTTGTATATGTTATGTTATTTGACTATAAATACTGCTAAATGCTTATGAATCTGTTTTTAAAGGTACATATTACATATTTATTGTTTTTTTACATATAACTAAAATTTATTATCCTGTTTGACATTCTAATTATTATTTGACAAAATTAATTATATTTAATACTTCAGAATCTGGTGTGTGACGTTCAAATACTGGAAAATCTCCCCATCATAATTTATTATGGCACTAAGAGATAATAGTGCAAGATAGCTTGAAGGGCATAGATTCAATTATCAATCCAATGAGCAGTAAAGAGATATACAATGTGACTCAAGGCAAGTCAAGTTAAGAAATAAATGTCTACTAAATCACATCTGTAATGTCAAAGTAATATAGAACCCTCAATGGATCTAAAACATTATTAGAGGTACTACCCAAATTACCATTCAGTATTGCATTATATATTTTAATTTATGAAATTTAATCATTCAAGATTGCAATTTTACTATCAAACTATTTAAATAAACGTACCATTTAAGGTTACAATCCAATGTCAATCGTAAATATTTTATTCTATTGACAATACTGAATTTTAGACAGTTAGTTTGATCGATTTGAATATTCATGCAATGTAATTTCTTCAAGAGGTGGTAAAAAGTTATTTATTGAAAAAAGCATGAACATTTGTTTTGTTGAAGTTTTAATACAGTTTTTTAATATTTAACCACTTAATTACTTTCTTAAAATTTAATTCCATTATTTTTTTTTAAACTTTCCCAATTAAAACCAGATAATTAAAAGCATGTATCATCCGCATATACAACTATTTTTTCGTCAACATTCATAGTACATAGCTTATTTATGAATTATTTATGAACATAATAAACAAAATTGGACCTAGAATACTTTCCTGAGTTTTACCATACACAACTTAATTTTCACATACTAAAACCTCATTCGAATTTGTAGTTTGTTTCCTTATATTAAGATAGATTATAAACCAGATTCAACAAAAACCATTATACCACAACTACTAAACAAAATAAAATCTTTGCAATTTCCACAACAGCATTTTAATTTGTTTGAAGAACTCATTTTTCTGAAATTGGCTTATCTAATACCTGTGCATGAAAAGATAAAAACATTTTACACTTTTTGCATTTAATATCTTCATTATCGTAAATTTCGTCGTTAGAAACAGAGCACATTAACATAATTACTTATTTAACTATTTAAAATATCACTACTACGAAATTTAGATACGACAATACCATAAACGTTCAACGTCCATTTTGCTACGAATACCAACTGTTAACTAAAATAAATTAACATTATTTATTTCTATTGTAATATAAGTTTGTACTCACTGAATATCTCGTAGTACCGAGGTTTAAAACCAGCTGTTCATAATCAATGATTAATCATTATAATATAAAATATAATCCTTGTTTTAAAATTTTACTCTATTTGTTCAATCATCAAAAAAATAATCACTAAGTATTATTGAGTAAACCGTTGATTCAAATTCCATGTATTGATCTTAGGAAGTTAACTTTGATATTGAGTTGTTCTATTTATTAAATTTAAAAATATTTTACGAGTAAAAAAAATATCACATAAGACTGTGTTCTAAAATGTCGACTATTTTTATAATAATATAGGGGTACTCAAGATTTGTTCAAAATCAATCAACAATAATCAACGACTTTGATTTAAATATCAATACTTATTCATATTAATGAATAAGTTAGATCGTTTGCAATCTTTATAGTTCCATAAGTATTATAAAAAAAACATTGTAAATAACATAAAAAATAATGTAAAAGAAATTAATTGATCTATACTTACATTTCTCGTTCGTTTTTGTTATTTCGAAATTTTCTTTTGAAGAATGAATAATAAAAAAAATATCATTAAAAAAATCAATCTTAAATTATGGAGTGATACTTTAAATATAATCACTATTTATAGTTTTATTGTATCATTAAAACAATAAAAAAAAGATGTTAAAAATTCTAATTGAGTGGTGCGCACCACTCCATCGTTTCCTACATCAGCCTGATAAATTGCAACACAACACTTACAGAATTAATTTAATAAGTATAATTGAACATTTTTAACTAGAAAATTTATCCAAATAATGATATTTAGAGTAGAAGCGGAACGATACGCATATCTTTGCTTATTTTATGTAATTCTATATTTATAAAATTATATTGCCATATTGAGTATTGTATTTGTACTTACTGTATGGAATATCTAATGCTTCAAAACTATTTTCTGTAGTAAAAATAAAAACAATATTAGGTGTTTAATTATTCTAAAATAATTAATAAATAATTTACGCCTTTGAATTTAGGTAAAAGAAATGATTAAAGTTATTATCCATCAATTAAATATTCATTATTATTCTATATTAACTAAAATGTTTATTAAATATTCGCGTACTGTTTTTTCGACATATCCTTGTATTATTTTATTATGACCAATATTTTTTTTTTTAATAATAATTTGATTTTTTAATTTTTACGAACAATTCAAGTTTCTTATGAAATATAAATATTAATTGTAAATAAAAGTAATATTATTTTTTTATAAATATTAATGCATATTATTTTTTTATTATTTTTAATGATATTTACTTCGAGTTTTAATGACTATAATTAAGTATTTTAACACTCACCTGTGTCTTTGGCTTTATGATACAAAAAAATATTTTTAAAATAAAAAATTTTGTAATATTAATGACATTAGTTAAATTGTCTCAGGTTCTTTTATTTTTAATAACATAAAATAAAAAAAAGGTTCTAGTATAATTTATTCTTGATTACGTTTAAGTAAATTATCTATTTTTTTGATTTAACTGAATTTACGAATACACCGCTTTGTCTAGTTAGTAATAAAAAATTGCAAATCCATCAAGCAAAAAAAACTAAAACTATTAACGATAAAAGCAATCTATCAAGAACTAATGAACAAATCAATGTTAACGTTATAGTTTTCAAATCTAACAAAGAAGTATAAATAACTTAATCCATCGTTGGTAAATGTATTGATCATACTAACATTTCAACATAAATATACACAAAATCACTTACTTATTGATTTATTGAAACTTTCTAAAATTTGAATAGTATTTTTTAATTAGAAATTTTGATTACCGAAATCAATGTTCGCAATAACAAGCAATTTGAAACTTTTAAAATATTTCTTTTTTTTAACAATAGCAATAATTTATATAATAAAATCAACCTATTATCAAAATCCATTTATATATTATAATTTTTATATATTTCTCCTCTTTCCCTCTATGCTAACAGGATGAATAAATAATAATATCTTGCAGAAAATACTACAATAATAATAATTTTACAAGCTAATAGGTAGTACTATCAGATATAATTAATTAGTTATCGGGTTCGAAAGACCAAATGTTTGTCACGATTTCCGATTAATAAATAATACTTAACAAAAAAAAAAAAACAACGTGAAACAAACGAATAATTTTATAGTAGACTCTATATTTGTATTTTTATAATATTAATCAATTAGACCACAAAGAATAATACTTAGCTGAAAATGTTAAACTATGTAAGTTCTAATTAATAATTAATATAACAATATATAAAATAAAACAATTTAATCATTAATCACAATATGATAATGATATTATATGCCATAATCAATAACAATATAAATAATAATACAATATAGTGATATAATTGTTGGCAACACTACTGGGTGACAGAAAAGGGAGCTAGTTAAGAGAATAAGCGACAGTATGTTGCGGTGGTTGAGCCTTACTTACTGTGAGTCGTGCTGGAGCTCTTAAGCGTTTAAGTTGTTTTAGTTTTATTATTTATTTCTTTGTTTAATGCAATAAAGTTCTATGCGTATATACATATTTTGTTAACATTGTGAACATTTTGGAAATCCTGACTGATTCAGAAGTGGGATGTACTAGGATTGTGCGATATCCTTGGTGAGCCCTAGTGTAATAAAAAAAAAACCGTTACAGTCTGTGCGAACGTATTATAGTCGTCGTGAGTTGTTACTGTGTCTTCAATTGCGTAAATTACGATATTGTTGGATGATATCTAAATTCATAGTTTTGACTATTTTGTGTTATTAAAATTTGGTATTCTGTGTTTAAACGGGTGGTTATACCGACATAACATAAAAAAAAAGAAAAAAAAGGTGGTAATACCGTCGTATTACGCTTTGTCGTTCAGGAAGAATCGTACTTGGCCATCGGTGTATGGTTCGACATCGTGGTGGATTTGTGACTGATAAGAATTATCTGAAATCGTTTAATTGATATGATGACGAATGATAACGAAGAAAATAGTATTGATAGTGTTGCGGCTACGGTTCCGTTATATATCAATGGACTCAAACGCGCTATGTTGGAACAAAATAGATTGTGCGAGCAACAGATGGACGCTATCCTCAATAGGTTGCTCGACCATAGGCGGAATAATTCGCACGTTGTACCAGCGGTGCTACCAAACCAGGAGTAGATCATACCAATGTTTACAGGCGAATCAGGAGACACGGATGCAGCTACCGAGTGGATTAATGCTTTAAAAACTGTTGCTCATTTGAATGAATGGCCTGATACCTATACTTTAGAAGCAGGGCGATCACACCTGGGAGGCGCGGCAAGTAATTGGTATTTGAGTCATATGGCAGAACTAGACACGATGAATAAATTTATTACATCTTTCGAAGAGATGTTTACCAGCCAAGAGAGCATCACAGAGACATGGAAGAAAATGGATGAACGTGTTCAACAACGTGGTGAAACGGTATACGCATATTTTCACGATAAGGTTCACGATATGTGTCAACGTTTAAAACTAACTGCGACCGAAACAAAAAAATGGTGTGCATCGGACTCAAATCTCGTGAAATGTGTGCCGCTATATTAACACGTTCACTGTCCATGTGTTAAATTTAATCAAAACTGATCAGTCCTTTGACCCATATGTGGGTCATGTCAAACCTATTTCATCAGTCCATGACCCATATGTGGTTCATTTCATACATTTATTTTCCTGTTGCTTTATTGGAATGGACTACATGCTATGAAATTCATAATAACACAGTTAGACTGGGGAGATGATAAGCTTTCTAATGATATATAGTTTTAATATGTTTGTAATTGTTATAAGCTAATAAAAATACATGCATAATATATATAAATTATTTATTGTATATTATATTTCATTACATTTTATTTGTAAAACTAATGGATTTTGTTGTAACAAATTAAACAATAAGCATTACCACATACTTTACAATGTGTGTTAACTTTTTTTGCTTTTTTTCCAGCTTCTTCTGCACTCAACTGTCCATCTTCACGAAGACTTGAATAGCACCCATGACATCTTTTTCTTTGCATTTTTCCATTTTGTCTATCAAACTGTTCAAGAAAATGCATTGAAATATTTTTTTGAATGTTCACAGATTCTGATTTGTCTGTAACCTCTGTACACAAAATACTTCTAGACAGTGATTCGGTAAATGAAAGTAAAGTTAGTTTCTTGTTTACTTGTTTGTTGAAAATAATCATACTATTTACTACTGTTATCCCAAATAGTAATTCCATAGCAACTTTTTTGTACCAAACAAGAGATTTTCGTTGTGGATTATAATAACTGCTTAGTTGATCTGAAACATCGATTCCCTGTTTTGTATTATTGTAATCCAAAATCATTTTTGGTTTTGTTATTGTATTTCCTTTTCTATCTGTTTTTCCTGTATTTTGAATTTGATCTCCATGGCAAGTAGATAACATCAAAACATCTCTTTTGTCATGCCATTTTAAAATTGTAATAAATTCTTTTTGTCTTGCTATAACCTGCCCTTTTTTCAATTTTTTATCTTTTACATCTACTGGAAGCCATTTTCGATTTTTTCTTAAAGTACCACAAAAATCAGTTTTTCGGCCATAAAGATATTCAGCAAGTGGAACACTAGTATAAAAATTGTCTGTTATTATCAAACGGCCTTCATCAAGTAAACTATCAGCTAAATTTACCACAACTGTTCCCGGCTTATCCAGAGTTCCTAAAGTAGGTCCTGTACCACAATAAATACTAGAAGCCCATGTAAAACCTTCAGGTGTACACAATTTGTACATTTTGATACCATATTTATGGGATTTTGACGGGTTATATTGACGAAATAAAAGTCTTCCTCTAAAAGCTATCATAGATTCGTCAACAACTAATGTGTCTCCTGGAGTGTACAAATTTTGTGTTTTTTGAAAAATCATATCCATTAACGGTTTAATTTTATATAACCTGTCTGTATTATCTCTAGCAATATTATTGTCTACAAAGTGCCAACATCTTAAAATAATTATAAATCTATTATAGCTCATGCCAATTTTGTGAAATAACTCATGATAATATAGACTGTCTTTTTTCCAATATGATTCATAAGTAGGAAATACAACAACACCAGAAAACATCAAAACACCTAAAAACTTTTTCATTTCATCAATATCTACATCTTTCCATCTAGACATTCTACTACTTCTTCTAACTGGTCCACTATTTAGCCTCTGGTGTGCGTACCGATTTGTTTCATTACACATTAAAAGTAAAATGTCATTATCGATAATACTAAAAAATACGTCTATCGGTTTCAAAATATTTGTAGAATCTTCTATTACTATTTCATGTAGTAAACCAGCAGACTTACCAGTAAAATCAACTCTGCGCAAATTCAAAACAGTGTTTGACCAGTCTTCTTCTAGAAAATCTATAACCGGATCACCATGTGCTACAACTTCTTCATCATTTGAATCAGATTCTCCATCAGACATCAAATATTCAGGATCACTGTCACTGTCGTAATTTTCAAATTCTGTGTCACTATTCTCCAATTCACGTTCAATATCGTCCACATTTAAATTATTATGTGATTTCGACGACATAGTTGTTTCAATAATAGACCACGTACGCAACTAATGTGTTTTCGTTCTACTGTTATACTATACAACTGTACGTCAAAGATAAGAACAAACATTTTAAATAGTATCTAAGGATCCGAGGAAATCCCATGTAAAAATAATAATATACGCATATTTTACGTAACAATTTAACATGTACCACATACGGGTCATGAACTATAAACAAAATAAAGTATTGATTTCAAGTCCATGAACCACATATGGGTCATGCTATTTTTAAATATAACTGGTTTGTATTTATCATTGTTTATAGATGTAGCTTACTCTGGCACTCCAAATATAATCAAAAATAATTTTATCGAAGTGGACTAGCGCGTACTGTTTATCAATTTTCAATAGGGACTAATCAAGAAATAAACCATGAACCACATATGGGTCATCGGACAGTGAACGTGTTAAGTAACAGTCACACAAGCGAAGTGGAACTATTGGCAGATATACGTATGTATACTGAAGTGCATTGTAATCGAAGTGAACGTTATCGTGCCGTATCGACATATGATATAAAGAATGCTACTAAAACATTCGATAAAGTTGTTGAGCAAGGGTCGAAACCTACTACACAGGGGCAGCCATCATACACACGTTTTAAAAAGGGACATAATACAAGTAATAGTACGGTTGCGGGACCTAAGTGCTATAATTGTCAGTTGATAGGACATATAGCACGCGATTATACTCGCCCTAATGCTTAAAGTGTGGAACAGAGGGACCTACCGCCAAGTATTGTCAAGCAGTCACGTCGGACGTCGCTTTGATCGATACTAACACAGTAAATAGAACACTATATGTAAAACGTGTACAAATCAATGAGGATTCCGAAGAAGTTCAAGGCTTAGTAGACACCGGGAGTGCACTTTGCATTATCAAGCGAAGTATAGCTCAAAAATATGGACTGACAATAAAATCACGAACAGTTAACCTTAATGTGTATGGTAACACCTCTTGTGTAATTGGTGACGGTGATACGAAGGCATGGTTAAAGATAGACTCTGTAAAGGAATATGTAGATTTATTAGTTGTTGACGACCACATTCAAAACTATGATATACTCATAGGACGCACTTTCATCAATAGAGAAAATGTATCTTTTATTAAGACATCTAACCAGTTGATTTTTGATTATAA
The DNA here is from genome assembly GCF_002803265.2 of Melanaphis sacchari. Classification (NCBI taxonomy): domain Eukaryota; kingdom Metazoa; phylum Arthropoda; class Insecta; order Hemiptera; family Aphididae; genus Melanaphis; species Melanaphis sacchari. Next base: position 80,404 of record NW_020270607.1, read on the forward strand.
TATGCCACTGCCTTATATTGAAGAACCAAATGAGACAATAACTGGACAACCTACAAACGTAGAAGTGATGTTGATTGAACATGAAAAAGAACCGATTACAGCAGGTATGGTTAAACATAATCTGTCATTCACCAAGGATGAAGTAACTAAACTGGTAAACCTGATGAATGAGTATCGTCTATGTTTTGCTTTTCATATATTCGAACTAGGATGTACAAACGCACTAACTATGGACATTGTGGACAATAATGTACCAGTGGTAAGCAGACCTTACAGAGCAAGTGCGGCGGAGTGAGACATCATCGACAAAATTGTCAGTGAATGGAAGGCGGCAGGTCTAGTTACGGAGACAAAATCAGCATACGCTTCTCCTGTGTTATTGTTAAGAAAGAAAAATGGTGAACTAAGATTAGTTGTTGACTATAGAAAGTTAAACTCGCAGACTATACGTAAGGTATTCCCGACACCGAACATGGATGATCATTTAGAAGCATTGAGTGACGCAAAACTATTTTATACATTGGACCTTGCCTCAGGTTATTTACAAGTACCTCTGACGGAAGAAGCAAAGGCCAAAACAAGTTTTATTACACCGAGTGAGACCGAACAATTTGAGAGTATGGTATTCGGGTTAGTAAATGCACCTTATGAGTTTTCACGTTTAATGCAAGGAGTCATGCAACATCTACAACGAAAAGACGCGATGTGGTATTTAAACGATATGATAAATCGACTACGAAAAGTATTTGAAGCACTAAGGGCAGCTAATTTGACACTGAAGCTAGAGAAATGTTATTTCGGCTACGAGGAAGTCACTTACTTAGGATATAAGATATCAGCCAAGGGCATTAAACTAGGACTGGACAAGACGTCAGCGATCCTAGATATGAAACAACCAATTAATCAACATGAAGTACGACATTATTTGGGGTTGACGGGATTCTTTCGCAGATTTGTGCCGCATTATGCTGAGATAGCCAGACCACTGATAGAACTTTTAAAAGATAGTATACCATTCAAATGGAAGGCAGAGCAAGAGCAAGCTTTTGACAAATTGAAACATTGTATAACCAGTAGCCCAGCATTACAACTTTTTAACCTATCATCTTACATGGAACTCCATTGTGATGCCAATCAAGTAGGTCTGAGTGGAATGTTGTTACAGCGAGGTGAAAATGATAAGAAAATGCATCTTGTTCATGCTGTTTCAAAAAAAACGACAACTGTGGAGAAAAATTACCATGCAGGTAAATTAGAATTAATGGCTATAGTATGGAGTATAACACGTCTACGTCATTTACTCATTGGAATTCCATTCACTGTCATCACTGATTGTAAAGCCATTGTGCAACTCAATACAAAAAGAACAGTCAATCCACAAGTGGCACGTTGGGCAAATCTACTGAGTGAATACAAATTTGAAGTAAGACATAGACCAGGAACTAAAATGGCGCACGCTGCTGCATTGTTGCGAGCGCCAGTGGACATACCATATGATACTGAACAGGAACTAGAAGACTATGAGGTAATGTTAGCAATGACCGAAGAGGAACATGTAATGGCCATGCAGAGAAGTGATGAGAAGTTACGGTATATCATCAATAACTTGACAAAAGGACCAGAAGAGCGCTCTGTAGCTGAGGACAGTATGATTAAAAATTATGTTCTACGTGAAGGTATATTATATCGAACACAACAATTGTGGGTAGTACCAGATGGAATGCGGAAAAGTCTGGTAGTCCGCTGTCATAACCTATCTGGTCACTTTGCACTAGATAGAATGGTATCTAAGATTATGGAACGTTATTATTTTGTTCGTATGCATAGGTATGATGGATATCATATAAAATGCTGTCCGGAATGTATGCTCAGTAAGGTACCTAAGGGGCGTCAACGAGGTAAACTTCATACAATTCCACCAGGGAAGAGGCCATTTGAAATTATTCATCTTGATCACATAGGACCATTCATAAAATCTACTTCAGGTAACAATCATATTTTGGTATTAGTTGACAACTTAACCAAGTATATGAAATTATATGCAGTGCGTAGGTGTGACACTGATTCAGTATTGTAATGTTTAAAAAGTTTTATATTGTTACATGGCCTACCAAAAAGGATTATTAGTGACAGAGGTACTGCGTTCACTTCCAAACGATTTGAGACATACTGTGAGTTAGGTGGAATCAAACATACATTAATTTCAGTCAGGCATCCACAGTCCAATGGGCAAGTTGAACGAGTGAATTTAACTTTTGTACCAGTACTACAGGCGAACATGACTAATGAAAGAAATTAGGACAAGAAATTACTCGAAGTTGAGAGTCAATTGAATAATTCCTAAAATAAAACTGTTGAAGATACACCATTTCGTATATTATATGGCTACCATGCAAGTTTCAATTATGGAGTTCTAATAAATGAGATAATTGATATTAATAAACTATAACACCAGTCACGAGTCAACATCGAAATGGAACAAGTAAAGTAGAAAAATAGATATGATCAAAAACATACAAAATCTGTGAAGTTTAAAGTAGGAGAAGTTGTGTTCCTACGACGTCCAGATATACATACAGGTGTACCTACAAAATTACAACCAAAGTTTCGAGGACCTTTGATAATAAATAAAGTACTACCTAACGATGTGTACCAAGTAGCTGATGTGACAGTGAAGGAGGGACGCCAGTATGTAACAACAGCTCATGCATCTCATCTTAAAGTATATCGAATAGGAACCGAATGTGATAATGTACCAGATCATATCACTGATGAACATGAAGAAGCAACCGATAGTGATGAAGTACAGACAGAAGAAAAGAAAAAGACTGAAGAAAAGAAGAGGACTGAAGAAAAGAAAAAGACTGAAGACAAAACTGAAACAGTTCCAGAACAACCAGCATCAAGAGTTAAAAGAAAGCCATCATGGTTGAGGGACTAAACAATATAAGACTTCAGTATTACTAGTATATTATGTTAAGAATTAAATTGATAATATTTGTTTTAGATTTGAAGTAATTGAATTTATTTTTTTTTTAATCCAGTATGATTATTCTTATTTTATTATTATTATTGAAGTTAATCTTCTTTACGCAGGGTAGTGAGGAAAAAAAAAGCGAACGGGCGGCCGTACGAACGCAAATGCGGACATGTCGTTGTGCGCAGCCGCGGATTGTCGTAGCTGTATTTTGTAAACGGCTATAGGTTGTGTCATTAAGCGACAGTATTTTTAGTTGGGTTATTAAACAAAGAATACTCAATAATAATATTAATGAGATAAATATTTAGATAAATACGGAATGATCGTCCGAGATGATTTCATACGGTCGTCGGGGCGGCGGTGCGAAGCGTATCAGTACGTCATATACATAATATCACATAATAATAATAATATTACGTATTATAAATTATAATGTTGGACGGTGACAGCTGATGCGGTTTCGACGACGACGACGACGACGATATGATAATAATAATACCATACACGTGCAGTTGCGACTTGTGATTAAAGGTCCAGGTCGTGCGGCGAGCCGGTTTTTCGATTATTGGGTGGGTTGAAGTGGTGGTGGCGGCGACGGCCCGCGTTCCCGTGGTGGCTAAGTTGTACAATGTACACGTATCCAGTTAGTGTGCTTTTAGCCATTGTTATTAATATAATAATATTGTTATTAAGTAATAAGTAGTTCCTATTTTAAATTTTAATGGTTACTTCGATTTTTACGCGATATATCGATAATGTTCAGTCGCAAATGTACGTTTCCTATTTTAGTTATCATATGCCAATCATAACTACTATACCAATTGAGCAAAATGATAATCAATCATTAGAATAAAAAAAATATAAAAAATATAATTTACATTGTTTCTTTACTTTCTTTATTATCCTCATTACCCCATTCTATCCATGCCTTACTTTCTTTTTCACTCACTCAGTGAGTACCGTTCAAAAGAAGTTTAACTTCCCGCAAGCGTACTGGTAAAACACACACGAGTTTTTATTATTATTATTTTTTGTTATTCTGTTACATACAGTTTATATTTTAATTATTTATTCAGTATTATATTCAAATGAATACATTTAGTAAGAAAGAGAGAGAGTAATCCCTTTTAAATTGTATTTAAAAATATATATGTATGATGATACAGCGAGGACGCTGTAAAACCCAGGATGACCGAGTTGTTGGCAACACTACTGGGTGACAGAAAAGGGAGCTAGTTAAGAGAATAAGCGACAGTGTGTTGCGGTGAGTTGAGCCATACCTACTGTGAGTCGTGCTGGAGCTCTTAAGCTTTTAAGTTGTTTTATTATTTATTTCTTTGTTTAATGTAATAAAGTTCTATGCGTATATACATATTTTGTTAACATTAAGAACATTATGGAAATCCTGACATAATAAAGACAGTACACGACGCTTATAAAACAGTCGTCAGTGTTAACAAATATTAAACACTGAATAATGGTATAATATGTCTGACCTAGGACGAGTCCGTAAAGGCGATTTGATGTGCCTTTACTCGTACACTACAAAAAGACACGTTGTTCGAAAGCCAGCGGCATACTACGAAGGTGACAAAATATAATTATGTTGCCTCCTACGCAATGGTGACAAAAACGCGGCACTAGAAAAGCGAGCTAGGAAAATTTGTGAACCTCCAACGGACCGTTAGCAATGTCGCAGACTCACGCTTGCAGCTAAGGCCCGACCGAATTAAGAACTGCGTCCAAAAAATATACATTTAACATGTTGTTATCTGCTTAAACATTCTTTTATACTTAAATGGTCTAACACATTTTATATCTATAGATCAAAGCTATATACGCGTTTTTGTTTTTTATAACTCGAGGCATTATAATCATACGGGTCTACACAATTGCACTTCCAAGATGTAAGAACATTGTCATAAACAAGTCTTGGATCTTTTGTGGCAGAAGGAATATAGGAGTAGGGTAGCTGAATATACAGAAACTCCAGGTACAGCAGATTTACCAGGTCTATTTAGTCCAAAACACGATCACCACACACATTGAACTTTTATTGAATTGATAAACAAAGGGGTTTCAATGATTTAACAGTTATTATAAACCAGAGATAAAACATCAGAAACAAGCACGCTAAAATACATATAATTGCAATTTTAATTAAAATTTGAAATATTTGTGCCATATCGATACTACGCCAAGACGGCTATATCAAAATGTGTATCTACTATATTCGGCTTGTAGAGGGAATTTAACTATACCGTAAAAAAAAACATTTTTTTTTTTTTTTTTAACACTGGTTTTATGAACACAATTTATACTTGATCTTTTTTATGATGTATTTGGAGATTATGAAGGTGTTTATCGTTTATCGCTGTTTACAAAAAAAGTTATTAAAACACAACAATTATTAACTAACAATCAAATTTTACTTGACCATAACCTATTTTTTCAAAATTTCTGGAACACCATAGAATTAAATTTCCATCCCCTGGTTTATCATATATTTATAATCATATTACTTACTTATATAGAATTTATTCATCACACTTTCTGTAAAAAAAAATATATTAATATCAAAACACTATCGTAGTAAATTAGTATAACCTAACCTTGAAACACAGCGATAAAATATATCCACTAATAAAGCCTCCATTTTTAAAACACATTTAAGACGAATCAGGTGCGAGGCGCGTGATACAACTATGTACAAAGAAAACGGAACATTTTCGCTCTTTTTTTTCCTCTCGAAAACTAACAGTGTTTACCACTTTTCGTACAATTATTTTGCTTTCGCGTTAAAGTCAATTTTCATGTTTTTTTCACTGCAATACAGTAAAAATGTTGTAGTTTTTGTTAAAAAGAAATTATTTTCATAACTTGAATACTTAATATTTTTCTAACCGGTTAAAACACGATAAAAAAGACAAAAAAAAAGTCCAAAAACCAATTTTTGTTTTAGTATAAAACTTTAAAAATAACATTTTACTTTATTTATAGTAAATATTATGTAGTTATTAACAAAAAACTTAAATATAAAAAATAAATGTAATACTCATTATACACGGGTAGTATATTATAAAAATAATAAAATTCCTACATAAAATATTTAAATGCTAATGATGATTTTTAATTTACAATAATTACAACCAATAATTATTTAACGTATGATATTTTTTAAAAGTGGTCAACACATAATGGTGTATCACACTGTTTATAATAATTCGAAGTCTCTTTGCTTGTTCTTTTGCAACTTATATATTTTATTTAATCTGCACAAACTTTACAGACTCTTCTAGGATTTTGTTTTTTGATACTGTTAATGGAATACGTGCAATAAAATGTCGTCTTGTTAGCCGATTCGTAACCGTAAATTAGAGTTTATTTGATTATAACTACTTTTTTGCCATATGTAAGCCCAAATTAATTATAAATGTTCTTAATGTAATTTTTTTGTGTTGATTAATTCTGTTCTTCAATATGTAACTATTCACAACTATTACCATAAATAAATTTAAGAACATTTTTTCTACCATTTTAAACTTTTCTTCTGAAATGTATAATATGAAACAATTTTATTTCCTTGATCAACGCCTGTTTTATTTATATTGTAGTCAATAATAGCATTAAGTTAAACTTTAAATGTTCACCAGTTTTAGATCTAAGACTTGTTTCATATCTGCGGAATGAAATGTTGATAATATCAAAACGTCTCTCATATCTCTCCATTTGATACATACCAAAAAACCTTGTTTTGCATATGACATTTCAACTTTTTAAAATCTATTCATGTACACATTATATAATAATATTTTTTTAAAGTCTATTAAACATAGCAGTTATTGAATTATCTTTTTAAATTTTTACCAGAATAAATTTCAAATTTTAAAGTATATCATGTTAAAGGTTTATACAATTTAATTTCGTATTTATGTGGTTTATTTTTCATTTAAACAATAAAATGTATGCGACATATAACCAGGAGTTGGACACTCTTGGACGGCAAGCAAATAATTCAGATTCAACGACCGCAGATCTTCAATAGGGGCAAGTATCTGGGAAAATACATTATTTTAACGTTTGCACTTTTGGTAGCATTGATTTAGTTATGATAACTATCATGTTTTATTATTATATTCTGTGCTTATACCAAACATTTTTTTTTTATTTTATATTTTTGGTGTGGTTTATATTAATATAATCATCATGGTTTATGTATGTGTTGTAAAAGGATGAATAAATTCTTTTAAGTATATCACGAAAAAGTGTAAACTGTTTAAATTTCCTAAAGATGAATCTATGTAAATCGTACGTTAGTTATTACTTATTATTAATGCTCAACAATAATTGTATCTAATTAATACTACTACTTTAGGTCCAAGCAATGGTTGATAAATTGTAATCGGCAAGATTTAATTGGAAAATCATTGAAGTATTTCAAGGTTTGTCAAGATCATTTCTTGGAATGTATGTACAAAAGTAAAGAAAAAAAAGTTCTATTACCCCATGCTGTTCCTACTGATTTCACAATGATTACTAAAGAAGATTCTTGCAATACTACGGCATGTCTAAATTCAAGTACTTCTAATCTAATATCTAATGCTCTAGTTTCTATAAGTACTTCATTAAACCATGAATAGTCATTTTCTAATTCTTGTTTACTATCTCAAAGTACATCATCTATATTTAATCAATCAAACAACTCAATATCTTAAATTACATACACCTAGAAAACAAAAATATAGAGCTCAACTTCAAAAAATTAAAAATAAATATGATCAATTAGAACAGAAATTTAAAGCATTGAGTCAAGAAGTACATAAGAAAAGTTGTGCAAATGAAATAGATATTACTTCTGTAAAATTATTTAATCGAGTTATTGAGGCACAATAACCTCCTAACTGAGCATGTACAAATGGGCAAAAAAAACCTCAAGGCGTGCGAGATTCAAATGAAATTGACTCTAACAAGAAGGAAACATCTAAAATTGGATATTTCTTCTCACCTTTGGACTTTTTTTTTAATATTATATTTATTATGTTTAAATTTTTATAATAATTTGTATTTATGTTACATTGATTTTGATTGTTCATGAACGAAACATTTGTTCATATTTTTTTTTTGTAATTGTTATTTTTACAAAAACAAAAAAAATTAATTAAGTTACTAAAAAGATTATGTTTATTTTTTGTACTACCCTATAAGCTTAAAAATAATTATAATAAAACATACATTAATATGATACCTTTTTTTTATTTAAAGCTTTTATAAAATAATAAAAGTGAAGAGGTACAAATCACTTTGGTTCTCCTTGACTAGCCTAGTCTATTTCAAGTTCATTGACATAGGTTAATTAAATTTATTTGGAGGGCTAATTACATAGGCATGTATATAGGGTGAACAGCTTCCTCTCCAGATACTTATTGAATGATATTACCATCAGTCGTTTATATTAAAATATTTATCAACGATGCGAAGATTGGATAAAGTGGTTAGCTGATTCTGGAAGAGATACCATATTTAAAAATATATTTTACATTTTAAAAGAATTAGTAACTGTATCAATTTCAAGTTGTTCATGTAAGACATTTTTTTAGGTAGAGTTTCATCAAAACAAGACTTAGCAGCTCAATGCAAGACCATTATGCATTATTAGCCATAAGTATTGAACAGGAATCTGTGTACAATATGAAAACCGAGTAGATAGGCATATGGAATTGTAAATATAACTTTATAATTTTATGTATTGTGTTATTTATTATTTTTACACTTTTTTATTAATAATGTATTTATAATAATACAAACATTTTTCTAATTTAAATCATTTTTATTAATGATAATTAAATTGTATTTTTTTATACCTATTCAATTTTAATGGCTAAATACTTTATTTCAGTCTCAAATGACATAAATGGTTTGCCTTTTGTTCTAAAATTCCTTTAACTTGACAATTGATATATTTTATAGTAAGTAACAAGGATTTTCTAAATTTTATATGTTAATAATTACATAAAAAATTACAGGTGTTTATATTGTAATACTAATTATTATGAGAAAAGATTCATACATATAGGTAGTAGGGTGGTCTAATAATGATCAAAAAAAATTGTATTTCGAAAACTTAATCTCCTACACTTAAAACTTATTCTAAATAGTTCCAAAACGAGCTTACAAAAAAAAAAAAAAATTTTTTAATTTTTTTTGAGTCATCCCAAGTCAGTTGAATAATTTAACTTATTTAATTATATTAAAATAATGAGTAACTGTTTCATGTATAAAATCTTGAATTTTTTTTTTCTATCATACACTAATAAGTCATATACATATATTATATAAAACATATATTACAACTTTTTCAACTTATAAATATTATCGAAATAATTTAGGTTATATTAATACAATAAAATTATTATAACATAAAAGTTGAATTTGTATTTTTAAGAGCGTTTTTACTACAATTAGGATAGTTATTTCGATGCTCAGAAACTACTTGTAAAAGAAATTGAAGTTGGTCCTCGTCATGGGTGATTTTGCGATTAAGGTCTTGGATCAATGCAACACCTCTTTCTGCCACGTCATTTGTGACTCTAAGGTTTTTAAAAACGTTCTCTGCTTCTTTGAAACTTTTGGACTCATTCCTGTTTACCACGTCAGATTCCCAGAAATTGTCTATACCAAATTCTATGAAAATTCTCATCGTATTTTTATTAGCTAAATCATGAAGTTCCAATTCTTTTAAATCATCTTTTTTAATTTTTGGTCGTACATCGCGAACTTCTGGGGAAGGGTTATTAATCATTGCGTGAACAATCTTACGCTTAGTGTCTACTGAGACATTTTGGTCAAATAAACAAAGACCAACTAACTCACCTGACAGATACCACAAATGTCCCAGCATTTTTTTTACTGTGGCATTTGAAATATCTGGATTATCGTAGTTAATTAAAGTTTTCATAAGCTGTAAATCATTGTTTGGAGCACATGTCGCAAAAGTTGCTGTGAACCAATTTTTTATATAAACAGTTACAATAAAAACACATATTTCTTCTAAGCTCCTTTTCTCTTTCAGATTCAAATTAAATTGCTCACTAAACATAAATATTTTCAAACAGTAAATTACCTTAGACATCCAACGAGCATGGCTAGTAGCACCTGGAGTCATAAATCTGATACCTCTGATGGGTTTCTTGCCAAGAAATATGATAGATAATTCCAGCAACTCACGATAATCGTCTCTTACTTGTTTAATTTGAAGCATTTCCTGACAAAAATTGACTATACCATTTCGTTTTTTATCTGTTATCCTAAGAATAATAGCTGGGTTTGCTGTAATATATGTTGACTGATTAATTTTTGACCAATAAGATTTAAATCGTACAAAAAGACGGTTATCAGGTCCAGATGTAGCTAAAGGTAACACTGCTTGAAATGCTGCTCCAATAAGTAACTCAAATATGTGATGTCTGTATGCTAACCAAAATAAATTTTTTCCAAGTTTACGTTCCAATAGTACACAAGACCCTTTGTTTTTCCCTGTGTTCGAGGATGTCGTGTCAAAACACATGGCAACAATATTTTGGCTTAAGTTCCATTCTTGATTACTCAAACAATCAAAAACGGCTTGAGCCTGCACCTCTCTAGTCGATGATGACAATTTTTTTATATTAAGTAATTTGTCTTGTTCTCCTCCTGAAACCAATATTGGAAGGCGGTCTACATGCTCCTTGGATGTGAGATTAGACATCATTTTTCCATCCCAGTGAACAGTTAATTTACTGTTTAATGTAAACGATTCTTTTATAAAACTAGCCATTTCTTGCCTCATTTTTTCACGTTGTAGTTTTATCGTACTACGACTACACGCGAAAGAATTAATATTATGGCCTAAACTTTTTATTGTAGTTCCGATAATAAAAGTTGCTTGCCGATCACTGACTTTAGTTCTATCCAACACAGCTGCTAATTCTGGTGTTATTAAAGGTGTCAATTTTTTTTTGCTTGCAATAATTTTTTTTGATTTTTTTTCTTTAACTTTGAAATCATCATCGGAATAATTGTCACTAGAAATATTTTCTTCTTCCGTATCTGATAATGTAAAATCGTGGAAATAACTTGAATTACGATTGGCAACCTTTTCTTTATATAGCCGTAGTTTTTCTTCTCTCTCCATTTTACGGTTTTCTTTTTGAGTAGTAAAAACGTCAACTGTAGACATAAAACCCCTTCTCCCTGGCTCTCGTTGGGCCAGTAAAAATTGTCTATCTTCATCAATTGTTATTTTTTTTAAAGCATCAGCATCACCAATATCAAAAAGATTAGCCATTTTCAAAAGAAACCCACATTCTTGTTGACGGTGAAGCTTTGTTTTTCTATCTTTATGTTTAAAAAGATTAAGCCATTGATTATAGAGCTTTTTAAACTTATTTACGGCATTATCTTTCCGAGTTGTCGGTATTCTTGCTTTATTCCAAACAAATATCACTTCTTCAATTACATTTATGCATGAATAATTGAATGATTTTTTTTCTATTCGATACATATGAAAAAAATAATTCAATGCTTCACCATTAGATGGTAAACGATTACTAGGTATACTTGCGATACGTTGTTCAATTAAGTAAATAGAAGTACGACTTCGTGTGGTCATTTTGACTTTATTAAATACAGTAGAACCTCGATTATCCGAACCTCTGTTATACGAACATGAAAATTCGTATCCGGCCGGTCGGCCGGTTTATCGAATTTATCATAACTATCGTTTTTGGTTTATTATTAGTACAGGTCATGTATGTATTTTACGTGCGTCTATCATTAAAAGATAACCAAAACGCAACGGACTTATCTAAACGACGTCCTCATGTTTTACTTGTCAGTTTAGTTCGGCTCTCTACGACACACACATTGTTATACATACGTACGTACAAATATATTACGATTGTCAAGTGTATCTAAAATGTCTAATAAACGTAAACGTCATGTTCTTACGATGGAACAAAAAATAGAAATTCTTGCTAAACTGGACAAAGGTGAGACTAGCATATCTTTAGCCCGTCTTTATAATATAGGTAAAGCGACAGTTACAGATATTAAAAACAACCGCCATGTAATCATGGATTTTGCGTCAAAGATGGATAGTGGTGATGGAATAAAAAGAAGGAAATTTATGAAAATCGCAAAATATCAAGATCTTGACAAAGCAATGGAAATGGGTTTTATATAAAAACGAAGCTTAAATGAACCAATTTCTGGACCAATCATATGTGAAAAAGCTCTCGAGATGAATACAAAACTTAAGGGCCCTGAAGATTTTAAGGCCAGCAGTGGCTGGCTTCATAAATTTAAATCTCGACATGGAATACGTGAGTTACAAATTCAAGGTGAATCATTATCAGCTGATTCAAGTAGCGCTGAAAATTTTAAACAAATATTCCAATTATTTGTGGAAAAAGAAGGATATTCTTAAGATTCCGTTTACAATGCCGATGAAAGTGGCTTAAACTGGAAAGCACTACCAAGAAAATCACTTGCTTCTTGCCAAGAACATGCAGCGCGTGGTTTTAAGGTATCCAAAGAAAGAATAACAATTATGACATGCGCTAATGCTGCTGGGACCCATAAATTGCCATTACTACTCATAGGAAAATCAAAGAAATCACGGTGTTTCAAGAACATCAAAAGTTTACCGGTAACATATACAGCCCAAAAAAATGCCTGGATGGACTCTAAATTATTTCTTAATTGGTATGAAAATGATTTCATAAAAAATGTAAAAAAATGGCGTCAAGATCATCATAATACAGGTAAAGTGTTACTCCTACTAGACAATGCACCCACTCACCCATCCGCCGAAGTATTAAATTTAATTGATCCAGATTATAAAGTCATGTTTTTTCCACCAAACGTAACGTCTTTGATTCAACCCATGGATCAGGGAGTAATCGAAAAGTTCAAAAGAATGTACCGAAAACAAATGTTGAGGAGACTTTTATTAAATGAAGGCACTGAAGAGAGTGTTGTTGCATTTTCAAAATTATTGAATTTGAAACACTGCTGTTACATGGCAGCAGATGCCTGGGATAATTTGACTGAGGAAAATGTACGAAATGCTTGGAAGAAGTTGTGGGTTACTTCTATGGAGTTAGAAGAAGAAGAAGAAACTGATCTAAATAATTTTAATGATTTTGTTGATTTATTTAATGAAATTCCAGGATTTAATGACTGTAATTATGATGACGCTGTTGATTGGTTAGCAACTGATGAAATGATCTAGGACATCAAATATTAGATAGCGATGAAATCATTTCTTCGTTGCAAAATGAAGAAAGTGACGACAGCAGTAGTGATGAAAGTACGAGTACGCCAAAAGGACCAACATCTGCTGAAGCATTTGCTGCATTTGAAACTGGTGTTGAGTGGTTTGAAAAACAGGCCGAATGTTGTCCAACACAATTACTTCTCCTTAAACGTTTGCGAGACTTGGCTGCAGAAAAGCGCGTTGCAGCTCATCATCAAATTAAAATTGATAATTTTGTCAAAAAAATATAATACAGTAATAAGTAATTCTGATAAAATATAATATGTATAATAATATAATAATATATAATATAAAATATTAATACATTTTGTAACAATAATAAATATTTAATTATAAAAATAATAAATAATAAATACATATGTAATTCTAATTTCTTTTTTTAAATTTCTAATATCCGAACTTTTGCGTATCCGAACTAGGTGCGGTCCCAATTAGTTCGGTTAATCGAGGTTCTACTGTAAATGTATTCACTAATTTACCACAATATAACACACAAAAAAATGACACGGCGATCAAAACTACGCACAATCAACTGAAAACTTAATTCTTTGAACAATAAAACATACACGGTATTACACACACCATCATAATATATAGATAAGCTTTATATCTATGTGAAAACCCGGCTAATGATGTATAAAACAATATTATATAAATTGACTCGACCGTATCTGAAAATATCACAATATTAATAGTAATAAATAAGATAGTTACAACAAAATTACGATAGTATCGTATATACGTAAATATTGTATAACGATACAAACTTTAAGTAGCTTGGGATGGCTCAAAAATGTTAATATTATATTAAAATTTATAAATAAACTACTTTTAGACTATAGAGAACAACTTCAGATGGTAGGAGGTAAATATTGATGAACTTTGGTTTTTTAAACCACCTTAATAGGTAGGTATAGATGTAGTATAAATGTAATAGGTATGTAAAAACTAAAATTTTAAAATTTGCCATTGAGGTCTGGGCACGCCTATGACTAATTACAAATGTTTTCATTTCTATTGTAAAATATTATTTATTCAGATGAACTAATGTAATTTTCCTTAAATACGTCTATGATTGTCTTTAGAGAGTTAACATATTATTTTGAAATAATTAGAAAAAAAATGGCACATTTTTTTATTGTATAAAGATATCCCATAATTATTTTTTATGTATAAATGGTCACACTGTGAAACTAACTGGCCCTACTGGAGACCTGCGACGACTGTTTCAAGTTTTTATTCCTCGGCTATATTTTTAATATTACTTTCAATATATGCTATTGGTACTTCAGTCCCATTTTGCATATTATTATCAGTAATAGGATCAGTTAAATTATCAGTAACATTGTCAACCACCTCAACAAAATTTTCAAAAAGGTTTGCACATTCGTTTTCAAATACGATTTGTATAATATCGCTAATGTAATGTTGTGTACGTATAATCATCGATTATAAATACTATAGATTGCTCA